>NW_027466056.1:677500-715000 GCF_046127955.1 Nelusetta ayraudi | reverse complement strand
TCATTTCTTCCAAGTTCGGCGGGCCGGATTAAAGAGGCTAAACGGGCCGCATGTGGCCCCCGGGCCGTCGTTTGCCCACGCCTGGGCTAGAATAAACTGCACCCTCCCACCCTCCCTCGCTCCCTCCCCCCCTCCCTCCTCCCTCTTGCGGGTGGATGCTGCTCCTCACTGCAGTCCTCCTCGCGCCGCAGTCTGCGTCCTCGCGCCGTCTCCTCCCTGCGCCGTCCCGCAATGTGAGTATCGCAATAACACTTCCAACACGCACTGTAGCGGAGCAGCTTGCACTTCACAGACGTCGGTTGTTTTGTTTTGTTTTTTGTGTGTTTTTTTAAGCGTTGCTTTATTTGATTTGATCGATTTGATTTTTATTTTATTTTTTTATCTATTTATTTTTGTTGTCGTTTTTTGTTTTGTTTTAATCTCTTACTGATATCCCTACGTCTGAATACTGCGTCACATAGTCGCAGGGAAGGAAAAAACAAACAAAAAAAAAACGAAGTAAAAACAAACAAAACCAAACTACGTCACTGTAATGGTCTCACAAGCAGGCTTTTAAAATGGCTCTACGGATCATTGTAGGCTACGTCGATGCGGGAGATGCGCGCTGATTTCCTGGGAAACTCTTCTGCTGCTCGCTTGTCCGCGCTCGACCTCAAAACGCCTTTGATGGAGCCGCTTGCCTGCAGCTGCTGGTGATGCAGCACATTTCTCCCCGTGTTACCTCTGCAGTGCAGCAGATGTCAGTCAAGACACTGCAGACTTTTCCCCCCTCACAGTCGCCGTCTGTCCCCCGTTGCGTCCTATGTACTTTTGCGCTCCTCCCTCAGGGCTCTGCTGCTGTCTCCAGCCCGGGCTGTCCTCGCCCTGCTGCTGCTGCTGCTGCTGGGAGCTGAGGCCAGCGTCGGGTAAGTAGTCAGGGTCCTCCTGCGTGCACTCTGGATGAAACATTCGAATGGGCGTGGAATGCAGTGGAAGTGGTGGACCAGGCACAATGTGATGCAATGTGTTAAGCAGATTGGCGTTATTATTTGGATTGTAACGCAAGTGTTTGTAGTCACGAGGTCACTTGGCCCAGACCAGGACCGAGACCTTCTCGAGACCAGAGAGCATCGAGAGGGAGACCAAGACTTTGTACATTGAAGAAAAATCCCAACAAAACAGAACAAATGACCAGCAGCTTTTTTTTTAAAAACTCAAGTTTTGCTTCAACATTTTGCTGCTTTGCCAACTATTTTGAACCATTAAAATTAAGAAAATCAATGAGCTAGGAATAAGAGGGCAGGGCGTCACCAACAGAGCGGAAAACAGCAGCAGCTGGATTCTTTTCCGTTATTATCGTGTTATTACAGTGTTGGCTGAGTCTCCACTGGTCTGGATCAATAATCTCGAGTCCGTCCAGACTGAGACCAGACCCAGTAAAAAGACAAGACCCTTAAAAAGTCTTCCGAGGCCAAGGCCTATTGTAACAATATAATATAGTAATATTATTTTCTTTGTCCTCGTATCTGCTGTAGCCCTCATTTATACTTATTTTATTTTTTGCTTTCATTGTCTTAGTCATAAAATGCAGTTTTCGTTCTTTTTTTTAAATAAATAAATAAATAAATATTTAAATCAAGGTCTTTTGGCAGTTCAGTGAATCCATTCCCCAGCATCATATTCTGTTGACAGACCATTAAGTATTGATTTGCGCGCGCGCGCGTGTGTGTGTGTGTGTGTGTGTGTGTGTGTGTGCTGCTGCTGCTGTCTCTTCTACTCGTCTCTCTCTTGACCTCTACGACTTTCAGCTCGGTCACAAAAATCAAGCGTCTCAATTCTCAAGCACGACTTCCCGTCAATGTGTGTTAAAAATATGGAAAATAATAATAATAATAATAATAATAATAATAATAATAATAATAATAATAATAATAATAGATGTGTTTGTTCATTCAACACTCCTTTCAGCTGGTAAAGAACTGGAGAAATGATGGAAAGATTCACAGCGTGACTCCCCCCCCCCCATCATTGTGTAATCAGATGCACCTGCTTGTCATGCCAGCCGGACCCGACTCAGACAAAGAACTTTCTTGTTTCAGACCAAGTACCAACAGCAGCTTCTGCACCGAGTCCAAGGAATGTGTTGAATACGAGCTGGTGTGCAAAACAGACGAATATGAGGTGAGTAGAGGCGGCGGCGGCGGCGGACGCCTCACCTGCAGCCGCCTCACCTGCAGCTGCTCACGCTGTGATCTCACCGGCCCGCGTGTCTCTGCGTCGCGCTCAGGTGCGTCACTACAGCCACACCCGCTGGGTGTCCACCGACGCTGAAGCGTATTTCATGGGCGTCGGTGCAGCCATGGCGTTCAGGAGGCTCTTCCAGTACATCACCGGCGCCAACGAAGGAGGTAACGGGACAAGTTCTGTACCTAAGTAAAAGTACAGCGAACTGTGTTGAGAAATACTTTGGTAAAAGTAAAAGTACGGATTCAAAACTTTTAACTTTACTGAAGTTAAAGTGGAAAAAGTAAAAATGAGAATTTGAGAAAAAAATTTGAGAAAAAAAGAATTTTCTACACATTCATTTTCGCTGTGTACTGAAAATGTACTGAGCCGTGGCCCAAAGCCGAGGTCCTCTCAAATAATCTCCCTCTAAAATATCATCCACTGTTACGTTAAACTACGCAACAGCAGAGTTCAAAATAGCTCCGCTTCAAGTAAGACTGTAATCATGAATAACAGGTGAATTACTCTGAACAGAAGACTTGTTTTCCTAATTTAAGGAGTAGATCAGGGATGGGCAAACTACGGCCCGGGGGACCATATGTGGCCCATTATGCTTCCTAATCCAGCCCGCCAAACTTAAAAAAAAAATGCTATTAATAGCAAGTAAGTAATAAAATAGCTGGATTTCCTCCATTTTTCAGGGTTTAAGAGGCATTTCAATAAAGAGCTGATCACCTGGGTGGTTCTGGATGGTTCTGGATGGTTCTAAGAGCTAAACACCCTGGTGGGGCTTCGAAGACACTGATTTGGTCGTGACTTTGCTTTGCTTCATTTTCAATACACATTAAAGCAACGTGTTTTCTACATATCCCATGATAGATTGTTTCCTCCTATGAGGTGGCTCAGCAACACTCTCCATCCATCTGCTGCTGCTCCAGCCCCTCTGTCACACTTTAGAACCCACTGTGGCCCCACCAGTCTAAGAAGTTTGCCCAGTCCTGGAGTAGAAAGTTCAGATATTTGAGTACAAATGTATGGAGTCAAAGTGAAAAATCTACAGAAACCTGAGAAATCTACCATGCAGTACAGTAAGCAAGTATTTGCTCTCTGCTCCTCTTCCCACCTGTGGCGTGCAGGCGTTCAGATGGAGATGACGGCCCCGGTCCTGGTCAAGATCCCAGAGGAGACCAAGATGTGGGAGCCGGCCGTCTACACGCTCAACTTCCCGCTGCCGGCAGCCTATCAGGACGAGCCGCCAGCGCCCACCAGTGACAAGGTGAGCTGTGCCGGCGTTGGATTGGCACACTATTGGTATCAGTGGAGGTTTCAAGGGTGCTCGATGCTGCATCAGAGTGAAATTCCAATTCAATTAGCGCCATCTACTAGCAAAGACACGACGTATAAATTTAAGTATTGAAATTTCACATCAAATATTCAGTTTTTAACATCGGGTTTTTACTTATTTGAACATCCAACGCCATCGTGAGATGGCGAACCAATGGTTAGCTTGATGCTATGAAAACGTCACTTCCGGGGTTGGCCAGCAGGAGGGAACGCCGGTATACGCAACCAGGAAATACGCCGAAGGCTAGACCGTCCCGTGTGGTTACCGGGGAGGCGGGGTTTGGGTCGGTCCTTCTGGGCCGGGTCCTTGGGAGGACGCGTCCTTCAGACAGAGGACGCTCGGTTTGAAGGACGCAGACCCTGAATTGAGACACAGCACTTTTTTGTGTGACGTGAGGAGATCCTCCAGGATCAATGGGCCGACGGTAACCTCAGCCAGCGCTGGTGTGACTCAGCAGCACAGCAGCTCCGTCCCTCTGTCTCTCTGTGCCGCTCATCTTTCTGCTGATGTGCTGCTAATGATGCCTCACCTCCTGCATCAGCTGTACTTCACCGTCATGCCAGAGATGGACGTCTACGTGAGGAGTTACGGGGGCTGGATGCTGTCCGTCACCTCCAGGCTTTATGCCCACATGCTGACTAAAGAACTGGAGAGAGTCGGGGCCTCCTACAACCACAGCTACCACTACGGAGTCGGTTACGACAGGTACCACCAACCCCTGACAATGTTCTCCTACCTTTGTAGCTTTTACAGGTGTGGTTGCCTTCATTTATGATTTTTATATATTGGTAAAAGCTTAACATACCGCCCGTAAATACATTCATTGAAGTGCATTGCCACGGTACAATGAGAATGATTTGGTTTTCCTCCCCATAGTTCCTATTTCTATGTAAGAATATACACATGTCAACGGTCTTGCTCCTAGTTAATTACTGTCTTGCACCAGCATATTTCTAAGGAAGCCTGGTGTGGACAAACCAGCTCTCACATTCTCAACTAATTCTCAAACGCTGGCATCCTCTGAAAAACCAATGAGGAAAAGGTGGCCGAGGGATCCAGGTTTGTGCTGGCAGGCCACCGTAGTTCACTGGCAAACTCTGGAGGCCACTCTGGAGTAGTTTTTTTTCTCTTGGAGGTTTTTCGAGAAAACCACGGCCCAAACTCTTTTGATATGGTCCCTGCAACGTCTCTTTTTCTTTCGCGTCGCCTTGCTGACTTCCCAAAGGTGGCGCACTCGAGGTAGAAGTGAGAGACTTTGCAACGACCAATCAAATGAGTTGGGGTGGGTTCGGGGCGTGGCTATCCCTAAAAACCTCCTAGGGGAAAGAAATCTGGCGCTATGCAGAGGAGGTACTGAGTCACTACTGGAACACAAGTTAACAAGCGCTGCAATATAAAATGTAGCCACTTGATGTCGCTGTTTCTCCTTCTTTGTCTTCAAGCGCAGTTCAAGTCGCCAACGGTTTAGCCACGTGCTGCTCGTGCGCTTTTTTGTATTTCTCAAAAGCTCACTGTCCAATGAGCTTCAACTATTCCAGTCTTTATTTTTGGTACGGTCGTCATTGCTGAACAGAGCCACAGAGAGCACATTTTTACACACTTTATTGGCAAAGAAGAAGCAGGACTTGAGCATTCAATCATTGTTTAAAGGGAGAGAACCAGGGCGCAGTTTTTCCAGAGCTCCTATTGTTGGATTTTTTAAAATTTATTTTTTAGATCATTTGTTTCCTTTGCACTAATTCAATGTATTCTGCGCTTGTCTCGCCGGTGTCAAGTACATTATTAAAGTCAGTGAGTTTTGAAGAGTCAATGTTGACAGTCGCTCCCTCCACTGTGCCGCAGTCCCCTGAAGCTGCTGAACCGACACAACGAGGTGTGGTACGTGGCGGAGGGGCCCGTGGTTTGCACCGACCCGCAGGAGCCCACGCCCGCGCATACGACCCGAGCCGCTCCCACCAGCTGGTCCGCGGACCCCAGACCTCTGGCCCTGATGCTGGCCGACTCGCCCTCGCCGCTTCCCTCCAACCTCTCCGCCAACACGGCGGCCGACTCCTCGTCGCAGCCGCCCTCCGCCGGTCCGCCCGCCTCCCCGTCTCACGTTCCCACCAGCGCCCCGTCCGCCCCGTCCGCCACGCCCACCGACCAGGCTTCAGATCTCCCTCCCACTTCCACCACCCCGGCGCCAGCCGACCCATCGAGCAACTCGTCCGAGCCCGCCCCAGCGAGTCTGACTCCGGGACCCGAGTCTGGCGCCCCCCTGTGGAACAGCACAGCCCAAACCTCTCCGGGCGCCAATGCAGACAGTAACCCCGTGGTGGAACCAGATGATTCTCATTAGCGACCGGGCTAATATGATATCAGCCTCTCATGTTTAGACAGATGATGTAAAGCACTTAAAGTTGGAAGCATTGTGAAAAAGTCGCTTCCTTCGCTCAACTCTCTCTGCTGATGTATTGCACCAGATCCATTATGGCACTTAGTATTTATTCATATATGTTGTAACCACAGCTTTGCCGTGGCCTCTCAGAAGAAGCAGCTACAGTAGAGATCTTAACAAAGTGAAGGAGTTGGAATCCAAAGTCGGCGCGTTCATCTCGACCAAACTGAAGCCGTCAGCACTTTCACACCATCGAAGAATCAATTAGGGACTTTAGGCTGACATTGATCGGAAACAGTGACCTTGTAGTAACCATTGTGTGCTCTGTGTGGCATTCCTACGCTGTCATTTGTTTCTCTTGTAGCTTGCAAGCCATGACATCTTACAATATCTGCTGTCTCCATATCTGACTCGCGATGTTTTCGTCACGTATCCAAGTTATACATGTGGTCTTCTACGTGACTTGGGATCTTTGATGCAGAAATTTGGATTTGCTTGCTTACGGCGCCAAAGCGGCAGCGCTGTAGTTTGCATGGGAAAAAGTCTCCCAACGCCGTTCATGCCGTATTAGTGCGAGCGCTTTGTTTGTTGCTTTTCCTTTTCTTTAGCGTGTTGCATCGGCTTTGCAGCAGACAAGTGAACATAAGCCCGATTTGAGCCCGATATTAAAAATCCAAATTTCTGCCGGGCTCTGAGGTTGTGGTCCTGCACCTGACCCGAAGCAATAAAGTTTCAATTCTAGCTCCCAGTATCTGTGCGCACGGACGAAGGTGCCATTAAAAAAAAACGCTCTCCTCCTCAGACTGCTTTGTGTCGTTGCTTTCTTTGCCTGCAGCCAGTAGAGACCTCCCTCTTGCACCTGCTGCTGCTCCAGCACCTTCCTTCACGTTTGATCTCCACCGGGCAAGAATAACACGAGTGCATTACACGCTCAGTGTAACCCAAAATACATAGAAACATTGCGTTGCAAATGACGTCTCAAAGGTTCGTACGTGACTTGGAAATGGAAAGATGGCTGCTCTGCAGGGAGCGGCTGGTTTGATCTTTGACAGAGCAAAGCTCTCTGAGATGCCTTTGGCTGCGATTCAGCTGATACGACCGGTGGAAAGAGTACAAATTTAAAAAAAAAAGTCACTCTGAAAATGGCTCCAACCAACCGCTGACCACTGCTGGATTTTACTATTTGCTTCCAACAGACGGAGAAGCAAGGACATTCTTTCTGCTACATCTTCACGACGATGACGTGGCTCCTCCAGAGCGCTGACGCCTCCAGTTTGGACCAGAACCTTCAGCTATCAATACTGTCCATGCAAACAGAACTTTGAGCAACAGAAAAGACGGCCGCAGCGAGGAGGACCTCCTAGAGGAGAGATTGTCGAGAGGTTCCTTTGGCCTGGTGGATTATTAATCCCGGGTTTGAAACCTCACCCAGGAAGAAGTCGACTGGGAGTTTCAGGTTCATCCAAATGTAAATTTAGCAAAATTTCTTGTCCCTGTTCGGTTCTGTGTCGGTTCAATGACATCTGACACTCACTCTTATTAGCATTGAGTCATAATTATTCAAACATTCGCTGATCACCATAAGCTTGTTCAATCCACATCCAGTATAATCAATCCCTCGGGCTGAAGTCATCACAACTGAGATCCAATGACACACAGTAGACGCGACGTTCGGTTGTGTTCTTCGTCATCTATTTATCTCATTCATCATTAAAAAAAACAAACAAACTGCTGTTCAACTTGAAGACCTGAAAATCAAAGCAGAAAATTCCGCCTGCCGGTGCATCACCAGCTGGATATGCTCAGTCTGTATGTGTGTTAAAGAGAACCTAAAAACCAAACTCTGAAAACTGGCTGTCCTGCTCAGTCTATTGACAATGACAGCAGTTCAGTGTGGTTGTCAAATTCTGCATTCGCCCTTAAGGCAGAAACATGTGCATATATTTTTTTGGTTTTGGGCTTTTCAAACAATGAATTAATACATTTCAAAAAGTAATACTTCATTCGGTAATTACAGGACCATTCTCTCTGCTCGGTGCGTTTATCTTTTGTGGGACAATAAATTGTGCGGAATTGTGCTCAGAGAACGTGAGTTTTCCAAAAAAAACGTTTTAATCTTTTCCATCTTGTAGTAAAATCCTTGGTCAAAAGAGGTCAACTCTGGCCGAACACACATGACCGGGGGTCATTCTGACTCTCCTGCAACCCTCCTCTGCTCATAGTTACCAGCAGCTCTCACTGCAGTGTCACTCAGCCGGCTGCCTCACTTGGAAACCACCGCCTTCTTGGTGATGCTCGCTCTCCTGCTGGAGCCAGCGGCTGCTCCCGCCGGCCCGCCCTGCCACAGGTGGCCGGGGATGGTGAAGGCGTCCACGCTCATGCCCATTGTTTTGGAGGGGATGGTGCTGAACTGCTTCCTGTGTGAGCTGTACTTGTAGATGGACTCCACCTGCGTGGAGCTGATTGTCCGCGGCCCCACGCCGGCCAAGCGTACGAGCTCCTGGGACTCTGGGTTCATGGTGTAAACACCCCTGAACTGGCAGCTGGAGTCGCGGAAGAGGATGAGGAAGTGGTTGGCAGGGCTCTTCTCCATCTCCTGGAAGTGCAAGTGGCAAAAGGGAAGAGGAAGAAGAAGAAGGAAAAGAAGGAGAAGAAGAAGATTTTTTATTTTATTTACAAAAACAGGCTAAAAATTATGCACCTTTTCCTAACAAAAAATTAAAATAAATTAATAAAAAAATTAAAATAATAAATAACAAACATACAACAACAAAACCAAGCCAAAGGAGACAAAACAAATAAATAAAAAGATGCGGCGGGAAAATACTAATAATAATTAAATACATAAATAGACAAATAATAACAAACACAAAAAAAAATCAAAACCAAAATCCAAAAAAAGAAACATTCAATCTTTGAGTGCATCAGAAAAAAAGAATTCATTATTTAAAATAGCACACAAAGTGTTTTTGTGGCACCAGATTTTTTTGAAACTGTCAAGGTCATTCATCATTTAAAAAAAAAAGAAAACTCCAGGTAGAAGAAGAAGAAGAAGAAGAAGAAGAAGAAGAAGAAGAAGAAGAAGAAATGTTCGGTGGGTCACCATGACTGTGTGTTTGGCCTTCTCTGCTTTGCCAGCATGAAGAACACAACATGTAGCGTGTTTCCAAAGCAAACGTGCGCTGAAAAACCCTCTACCTCCACAATCTTGTTCTTCTGCGTCTCGTTGACCTTGCCAGCAAGACAGCAGCGAGACAGCGCGTTGTGAATAATGAACTTGTTGGATTTGAAGCTGGGCTCCTTGAAGAGTTTCGGACCTGGGAGAGAAAACATTTTTTCTTTTGACAACCCTGCTCCAAGACAAACTTATACCACTAAGATTTTTTCTCAATGAGTCAAAGGTCCATTTATTGAGGTCGTGTCAGGCTACACGCGGTAATATTATATATAAAAAAGGTCATTTTATATCAAAAAGACAACAACATATTAACTGAAATGAAATACCATTTCCATTTTGAAATAACTTAAAAATAAATAGTTGAATAAAACAAAACAGATCAGTCATGGGAGGGGGGGGTGAAGAGCCCTAAATCTAAACACAAAGTTCCACAAGGAAGAAGGAAAAATGTATTTCTGTCCTAAAGTGAATCAAGCATCTTCTGCAAACTGCTCAGAAAACTAAAGTGAAAAGCGGAAATGGAGTCCGATTCATATTAAAATTACCTGTGTACTCCGGCATCGACGAGGCAGCGGTGGAGGCAGCGTCCCATTCCTTATCGCCATTCTGCTTCTCAGCTCTATTTGCTGTCGGGCATCTTCTGGGTGAATCGTTCCGGCTGTTTACAGAAACACCAAGCAATCGACCAAGCAGATATAATCAAACAAAATATCATTTGAAAAGCGTAAACTCAAACTCTAGCGGGGAAGTCGGGGCCTTTGGGAATTAGTTAGCGGGACGGAAAAAAGGATCCAAAGTGGGCAAAGGCCCAGAAACCAAAGCGATAACAACAGTGGATGAGCTCAGACGGACCTGTGAGGCTTCTTTGTGGGCTCAGCAGCACCGTTGCTTCCTGCCTCCTCTGTGGCCAGCAGGTTGAGGGACGAGTGCGAGTAGACTTTGTTCAATTTCAAAGCTGGACAAGCAAAAATAAAAAAAATAATTACAACCTTACACATTTGACATTTGTAGAGAGTTGGAAACTTTCAAAGTGTCACGAACCAGCGGAGCCCTTGGCTGGGCTCAAAGACAGCCGAGGTCTTTCCTCCCGGGTCACGCTGCGGGGCCGGGGGTGCGCTCTCTTAGCCGAAGATCCTCCCGCTTTCCCGCTTTTCTGCTGAAGAACTTTTTCCAGGTCGTCCATCAGCCTGAGCTGCTGACGCCACGCGTACTCCCTTCGTACAAAGTCCCCCCTGCGTGGCGGTGTGGCGGGAGGTGTGGGGGAGGGGGAGGTGGTTCCTGCTGGAGGCGTGTTGGAAGGAGATGAGACTCTTTTGTCTGAGGACGCCGGCCTGAGAAAAGGTCGCGAGAGAGAAAAGGTTCAAATAGTGAACGTTGTAGGAGTGGTTTTATTTCCTGTTGTTTTTACGTTGCGTTTGGTAGTTTTGACACAAGGGGGCAGCGGTGTATTAAATATAAAAGCTGAGAGGAAGGGGAGGAGCACAGGAAGTGAGAGAGCTCAGTTTTTCTCCAGGGTCATGGCTCGATGGGCTGTGTCTCAGTTCAGGGTCTGCATCCTTTGAAGGACGCGTCCTCCAAAGGAAGGACGCGTCCTCCATCTGAAGGAAACGTCCTCCGTCTGAAGGAAGCGTCCTCCGAGGACCCGGCCCAGAAGGACCGACCCAAACCCCGCCTCCCCGGTAACCACACGGGACGGTCTAGCCTGCGGCGTATTTCCTGGTAGCGCCACCGCCGTTCCCTCCTGCTGGCCAACCCCGGAAGTGACGTTTTCATAGCATCAAGCTAACCATTGGTTCGCCATCTAACGATGGCGTTGGGTGTTGAAATAATTAAAAACCTTACGTTAAAAACTATTATATTTTTATGTGAAATATATTTGATGTGAAATTTCAACCCTTAAATTTATACGTGGTGTCTTTGCCAGTAGATGGTGCTAATTTCAGCTGACTTCCCGGGATGCTTTGCAGCAGCACGCAAAGCATCCTGGGATACAGAAGGAGGTGAAGGATAGTAGCGGTGTAGCCTTGGAATGGGCTAACAGTAGGGCGCATTAGGAGGGCGCATTTGGAGCGTCCTTTGGACTTTTGGGAATTGGTTTCAAGCCTTCGCCCAGTGCTGTGACGCAACTGGCCTTCAAGCAGCCTTGGAAGGATGCAGACCCTGAATTGAGACAGATATCAATGGGGTAAAATCATCGGCTAGCTCTACCAATGTTAGCCACCCTCTTTGACGTTAGCTTCGTCTTCAACGGGACTTTTCGAGACTTTCTTAGAATCTATGTCACTTCCTTATGAATCTTTGATACCATCAAGCCGTGACTTTTCTCCAGACCTGAGACAGGAAACTGGAATTTTGAACAGAGTTGGTTATTATTTTGCAAAAAAACAAACAAACCAGGAAAGTCTCTAGAAGGCAAAAAATGGAACTGATCCAAACCGAAGACTTTGAGGAATAATAAAGAATTTCCATTATAATTTAGCAAAATCAGTTTTTGATCAACGATTGGGCTCTCACCTGTTTTCTCTCTCTTGTTCGTTCCACTGCCTCCTCTTCTTCAGCTCCTCCGTCCTCCTCTGCTGTTTCTCCAACAGCAAAGCTCTCCGCCGAGCCATCTCCTCCTCGCTCTGCACCTCCTCCTGCCGGGAGCACACGGACGCGGTCACGACGAGGCCGCGTGGCGACACAGCGGTTTCCCTTTGCTTTGTGTTTTTTCCCCCACTCACCGTGAAGAAAATCTGAATGGCTCCTTTCTTCCCCTGCTGGTTCTGTTCTCCACTTTGTTCCCCGCTTTCCTTCTCTTCCGCGCAGTCCTCGGCTTCACTATGTTGGCTCGGCGCCTCGGGGGCCCTCATGGCCATTTCCAGTTGCTCTAAGGGGTCCAGGGGGTCCAGGGGGTCCGCGGGGGGTCCTCCCACCGGCTCGGCTGCAGACTCCGTGCGGTCGCTCATGGAGTCGGACGAGAACTCTGGTCCCTCGTCGGCGGGTCCGTTGCTGCCGTCCTCTCCGGTGGACGATGGCGAGACCTCGTCGGAGCGGCAGGGTTTCTCCGCCGCCGCGTCTACAGCGTACGGAGCCGACAGCGTGAACGCCTCGCTCTCGAAGGAGCACTCGGAGGGAGCCCCCGAGCTGCTCCGCGGGTCCGGCCCGCCGGTCGGCAGGCCCGGCGCCGAGCCCGCCGCCTCCTCCTGCTCCAGCTCCAGCTCCAGCTCCAGGCTGAACTGAGTGGGCGTCTCGCTGGAGCCGGCGTCCGAGACGCACTCGTCGGGCTGCTGCTGGGGTGGCTGCGCGGCCGCAGGCGGCTCCTGAGGGGTCCGCGGCCCCCCGATGCGGAAGGACGAGCAGGTCTGGACCTGGCACTTGCTGGGCGAGACGCGGCGCAGGTGGGGCAGGGTGTCCACGGTCTGGGTGGGCGCCAGCACGCGGTTGAGCGGCGGGAACTTGAGCTCGCAGGGACGCAGGTGAGGCGGGTTGGGGGCCCGCGGGTGGTGCTTGGGGCTGCGAGGGGCGGAGGACGAGTGGATCTTGGTGCGAGGAGCCGGGCAGGAGGAGGAGACGCAGGCTTTGGGGGAGGCGAGGACTTGAGAACGTCTGGGAGGAGAAGAATCCGAAGCGGCCGTCGGAATGATCCAAGCTTTACTCGAAGGCCGCGTTGGCGTTTTGGTCGGCGTCCTGGGCGGGGTTTTGGTTGGGGTTCGAGGGGGCGTCTTGGCTTGGGTCTTGGCTTGGGTCTTGGCTTGGGTCTTGGCGGCACCCTTGGGTGCGTTCCTGGGCTTCTGGTTGCTCATGAGCTGCTGCTGCTGCTCCGTCAGTTTCTGCATTTCTCTCTGGAGCGACTGCAGGGCTTCACTCAGCTTCTGCACCACTTCGTTGCACTCCAGCAGGACCACCTCGCCTCCCTTTCCCACCTCGCCTCCCTTTCCCGCTTCACCTCCCTTTCCCGCCTCGCCTCCCTTTCCCACCTCGCCCTCCGTCTTACTCTCGGCGCCTTTGTCACTCTCAATTGCGAATGTGACCTGCTTCTCTAAACGAGCGGACGGCTTTTCCTTTCCCTCCTCCTCAGCTTTTCCTCCCTCCTTCTCCTCCTTCTCCTCTTCTTTCAGCTGCTCCTCCATGCATGTGAGGCGCTCCTCCAGGGTCACGCCATCTTCTGCCGCCGCCGCCGCCTCGTGGCCGCCTCCTTCCCCCTGCTGCCTCTTCAACTGAAGGAAAGCTGTTTTTCCCAGCCTCTGTCTGTGCTTGGCAAAGATGGCTTCGATGCGTCTCTTCTGGGCCTCGATGCTCTTACGTTTCTCCTCCAGACGAACCCCCAGCTCCCAGGCTTCGTACCCCGGATCTGGACTTCGAGAGTCCGGACTGTCCTGGTGGCCGCGTGCACCCACCAGCGGGTTCGCGGGGGGCATGAGCGGAGTGCCGAGGGGGGAGGCCGACGCCGACGCCGACGCCGACGCCGACTCCTCCCCTGCAGCCGCAGGATGTCTCTTCCTGTTGTCCCGGCACTCGGCGAAGCTCGTCATGCGTCGACCGTCGTCGGTGCCGCCGTGTTTTCCGTGGCGGCCTTTACTGGGCCGGATATTACCGGGGGCGTTTCTGCAGGCGTCGTCTGACATTTCCGAGGAGTCGACGCTGCCGTCCCTCAGAACCGAGTCGTCGTCACGCGACGTGTCGGCGGTGCGTCCCGCCCTCTCTCTCCACTCGCCCCGTCCTTGCCTTTTGCCGTCCGCCGCCTCGTCGCCGGCCGGACGGCAGAGGAGCCCGGAACGACAAGGGGCGGAGCTGCTGAGCGGGTGGTTCTCCTCCTCCGGAGAGTGCAGGAAGAAGCCGGCAGGGGCTCCCTCGGGACGCAGCCGGGGCTCAGGTCTCCCCCCTTTACCTCCCCTTGCTGCGGTCTTTCCCACCGTGGGATCTCTGTCGCCGCAGGTGTGCACCGCCTGCAGGGCCTCCTCGATGGTCGGCAGCTCTGCCACCGGGGTTTTGTGTCCGTAATGGCCCCACGACGAGCACTGAGACGGCGCAGAGGCGCTAACGAGGAGGCTGAACTCCTCCGAAGTGTGCGGGAGGCGATCGACCCCCGCCGATGTCACGGGCGAGGTCATGGCAGGGATGCCGGTAGTGAGGCTATCGGTGCTAGCGGAGCGAAAGACAGAATCTATTGGGTTCCCCATGACAATGTCAACATCACTGTCCAGCCCAAATGGGATGCCGAAAGTCACTGCTGACAGAGGGCGACTGCAGAGAGGCGGATGACGGCGACGATGGGACGACGGTTTGAACGAGAGGTCGCAGCAGACAGGGGATGGGAAAACGCAGGGACCACAGAAGCCAGCACAGTTGGGTTATGATTATCAAGTATGAAAGCATTTCATCCTCAGATAGCACAGAAAGCGGCTGGATTTCAACTACCTGATTTGTTTCTTGGTCCATCCCATGTTTTCTGCAAAGACACAGGAAGAAAATGGAGTTTTGGTTGAAAGCCAAAAAGGAAACAATGTCCTTCACCGTTGAGCTCGACTCCTACCTGGAGACACCAGCGGTGGCTTCAGCATGAAGGGAGGAGGAGGCGCACCACTGGAGTTTCAAAAACAAAGTCTTCATGAGTCATAGTTGCATATCTACATTTCTATACAAACTCCAACTGCGTCAAGTCATTTCCTTCTTTTAAAAACAGCTCGACGATCCAACCGTCTCACGGTGAATGTGATATATTTCATTCATCCGCCTTGATCATCCTAATCAAACAGTAGTTACCCATAATATACCTTGATCATCCTAATCAAACAGTAGTTACCCATAATATACCTTGATCATCCTGATCAAACAGTAGTTACCCATAATCTACCTTGATCATCCTAATCAAACAGTAGTTACCCATAATCTACCTTGATCATCCTAATCAAACAGTAGTTACCCATAATCTACCTTGCTCATCCTAATCAAACAGTAGTTACCCATAATCTACCTTGATCATCCTAATCAAACAGTAGTTACCCATAATCTACCTTGATCATCCTAATCAAACAGTAGTTACCCCTCTCCTTTACCTCTTTCCATTTGCACTGACTGGACTGGTACAATCTAGCAACCCAGAGATATCTGAAAGACACAGAGTGAAGACATCGTGGTTTTACATCCTCGGTTTGTGGATCAACACGCAGGTTTTCTTCAAGGGTCCTCCTTACCTGTGAGGTCTGTGGCTTGAATGGGCGTAACAAAATCAGGCCTCTTCACCTCGAACCACTCCAGCAGCTCACATATGAAGCTCATGATGTTCAGCTGAGGGGAAGCAGAGCACAAAAGTTCTTGCTGAAGAGTTGGCAGATGCAGGGGGGGGGGGGGGGGGGGGGTAAACAAACATCGTCTCACAGCATCAGCATGAGACACTTTTAACATCTGGCCAACCCCAACAAGTCGTTCTTACAACACTTACATGCAGCAGCGGTGGTGCGTACAGCAGGTCCTCCACAGCTAGGGGGCAGCAGCCCTGCAAACTGCTCTCGCAAAACTCTTTGACGAGCTGCAGGTTGTAGAGACTGTCAGCAACTGACATGGTGTCTTTGAGACACACATCTGGAACGGGAAGGAACGGATCGACATGTTGAATAGTGTTAGAATCCCAATGTTAAAACCAAACTGTCATCTTAAATTTAATTTCAAGGTGTTTGGAACTAGTTTTAAATAGCTATATATTCAGAAAGGACACAACGTAAATGAAATTTCCACAATGGTTCCTATTCCCCTATGTGTCATCGTCCCAGCTGAACCAGTCTTCACCTGCCAGTGACGCCTGAGGCTCCTCAGACATCAGCAGAACTTTTCAAAGAATCAGTCAAGACCAATGAAAGCATCGGTTATCGTTTGGATATATAACAAACATTTCAAGGCCAGGGAGCATGGAACTTGTCTGTACAACAGTGTGTGTGTGTGTGTGTGTGTGTGTGTATGGTGAGAGCATGTGGTCGTTCAAACACCAGCCAGACTCCACTGAAAGCACTGCATGTCAGCCCCAAACCCAACCCAAAGCAGCAGAACCAGTTTGATCAGCAAAAATCTTCAATATCAAATTGATTGTAAAAAGAGGCAGCGCACGCAAACACACACACACACACAGTATTATAATAATAATAATAATAATAATAATAATAATAATAATATTTTGGCTGATTTGGTTAAACTTCAGCTGAATTTTAACTAAAATATCTCCATACTTAACCCATTAAACTACCTCACGTCAAAACATGAGCAAACTTCTGAGAACCTTTTGTAGCGAACAATTTTCTTGTCCAAAATCATATCGCACGTAGAAAGAAATACTGCATTTAACCATTAAATGTGTTTGTGCACATGCATGCGTGTGTGTGTGTGTGTGTGTGTGTGTGTGTGTGTGTGTGTGTGTGTGCGGGTGTACCCTCTAAAGGCAGCAGGCTGGAGCAGTAGTAGTGCAACACAGAGGCAATGGCACAGCCGTTAGAGAGATCTTTGACTGCGTACACCAGAGGGAAGGTCGGGGTGAGTTTGGATCGCACTTTGTCTTTCCTGTAGCGAATCTGAGGCGGGGAAGAGAGGGAGGGAGGGAGCAAACCCCATGAGAAACAACAGAGAAGTGCCAGTGGTCCTCTGGACCAGCAAGTGGACAAGGAAGAAAGGAGGAAAGGAAATATTGTGAGGCTGATTAAAATGAATACAAATATGTGACAAGACTGAGATCAAAGGTTTTTTGCTCAAAGGTTCCAACTGCAGCAAAAGGGTCCAAACAACTACGATATTGTTATTGTTTCATTGGAAAATGAATCAGTCTCGACACCAGCCAAACTTTAACAAAGCTGCAAACCAGAAACTCCACAGAAAGAAAAACAACGCAAGAGTCGAGAAACAAAACGCACAACGACATAGCGGAAGCAATGAAAAGGCAAAAAAACTAAACGAAAAAACAACCAAAAAATGAAAAGGAAAGTGAAGTCGTTTGTCCTCCGGTGTCCATGCAGCAGGAAGAGGGACTGATGGCACTTCACAAACGTTGTGGTTAGAAAAAGAACGTTAACATGGTTAAAACCACAATTATGCTTTAAAAATATCAACACAATAGATCCCAAGAAACAAAACAAAAACCAACCAAACAAAAGTGAAACCAAAGCGGACGTGCGTGCATGAACTCTGACTGGTGCTGCGTGTTGTGGGGCCACAGTGCAGGGGATCAGAGGTCAGAGGTTAGAGGTCAGTGGCTGGCTTCACAACACACTGCACACCGTCTCATAGGACTCAGAGGGAGTGTGGAGGCCCAGTGGGTGCACTGGTGCATCCAACCTAGTGTGTCAGTCAGTCAGTTCGTTAGTTAGTCAGTCAGTTAGTTAGTGAGTCAGTCAGTGAGTCAGTTCGTTAGTCAGTCAGTTAGTTAGTTAGTGAGTGAGTGAGTCAGTTAGTTAGTGAGTCAGTCAGTGAGTCAGTCACTCAGTCAGTTAGTTAGTTAGTGAGTTAATTTGTAAGTCTACCCATCCGTGAGTCAGTTAATTAGTGAATTAGTCAGTTAGTTAATTAGTCAGTAAGACAATTAGTCCGTCCTTCCATTTGTCAGTCAGTCAGCCAGTCAGTCAGTCAGTCAGTCAAACAGTTAATCAGCCAGTCAGTCAGTCAGTCAGTCAGTCAGCCAGTCAAACAGTTAATCAGCCAGTCAGTCAGTCAGTCAAACAGTTAATCAGCCAGTCAGTCAGCCAGTCAGTCAGTCAGTCAAACAGTTAATCAGCCAGCCAGTCAGTCAGTCAGTCAGTCAGTCAAACAGTTAATCAGTCAGTCAGTCAGCCAGTCAGTCAGTCAGTCAAACAGTTAATCAGCCAGTCAGTCAGCCAGTCAGTCAGTCAGTCAGTCAAACAGTTAATCAGCCAGTCAGTCAGTCAGTCAGTCAGTCAAACAGTCAGTCAGCAGCTGACAGCTGTGCAGAGGTGATGGGATGCGTGTGAGGTAGGAGCGAGGTGTTTATACTTTACCACTGGCGGCTTATTCCCCGATTCCTTCAAACAAAAAGCGATAGCATGCTGGATGGGGGGATGGCAAAGAGAGGGAGACAAGCGTAAATGACAAGGGGAGGGGGGGCAGGTCACCGTGGGAACGGCCACAACCACAAAGTCACAGGGGGCAGGAGGGGCAGGAGAGGACGGGGACGGACGGAGGAGTGTGGAGTCGCATCCCTTCCTCCTCCTCCTCCTCCTCCTCCTCCTCTCCGGCTTCCCTCCTGCACCTCCCTCTCCTCGCCAGCTGGCCCGGTTAACACGCAACCCACAACCCACAGCAGTACCGACACCAGCGCAACGCAGAGGCGCTCCAACACATCAGAGGCAGAAATCTCAGCCGACGCCGATCGGTGGAGAAGAAAAGATACGCAAGGAGACCAGGAGACACTTACTGGGACCAGCTTCCAGTACCAGCGGGTGGACTGATGCTGCCGGTGAGCAAGGCACCGCCAGTCGGCCAGGCAGGGGGGGCGGGGGATGGGATAGAAGCAGAGTGGGTTGGTGTTAGAGATCAGAGCAAAATGATAGAGAGATTCTTGGTAGTTAAAGGAGCAGTTCACCCATTCAACACATTCAGACTTCATTCACAGCACCGCTTCGTCTTCACCACCAACATCACCACTTGGCTGAGCAACGCATCACAAACTGTTGCCCTCTAATTCTCAGATTCACACATTCTATGTGCAGGTATGGGCAAACTACGGCCCGGGGGCCATATGAGGCCCGTTAAACTTTTTTAATCCGGCCCTCTGAACTTGAAAAAATTAAATTTAATAGTCAGTCAGTCATCAAACAGCTGCATCTCCTTCATGTTTGCAGTGTTTCCAGAGTCATGTCAATAAAGAGCTAAACACCCTGGTGGTTCTGGGGTGGTTCTGGATGGTTCTAAGAGCTAAACACCCTGGTGGTTCTGGGTGGTTCTGGATGGTTCTAGATGGTTCTAAGAGCTAAACACCTGGTGGTTCTGGGTGGTTCTGGATGGTTCTAGATGGTTCTAAGAGCTAAACACCTGGTGGGGCTTCAAAAAGCTTCACTGATTTGGTTGCAACTTTGCAAGTTATATATTATGTATATATCATATCTCTCCTCAGTTTTTCTATTTCCTTTTCACCCCAACAGGTCAACGGGTCAAATGAGATGAGCGCCCCCTGCAGTCTAGATCTGGGTTTCTTCCCACAGGGGGAGTTTTTCCTGGCCACTGTCGCCCCCTACTGTCCTGGAGGGTTGAGTTGGTTGTCCTCTGATTCTCCAAAGAGCTTTGAGACGTCTTTGGTTGTGACGGAGATCTGCTTTCCGAGCCATATACAAGTGTCACATGTTTTATCATCATAAAACATCAGAATTGTTTTTATTTTTTTTTTGTTTTTACCGCATCCTGAGCAGACTGCACGTCTGCACACGTGGCGGCCTTGGCGGGCTCTTCTTCCTCTGTGATTTCTCTCAACTTCTGATTCAGCTGTGGAAAGGAGAATGGGCGTTTTTAGAGTCAACACTTCGAAACACGACACACACTTTACATTCGGATCAGCCGATGATTGGCGGGCGCGGGCGGCACTGCTGCAGCCCACCGCTCTCCCTCAGGGGACGATGGGTCAACTGCGGAAAATTGCGGCAGATTTCGCATTCCTTTGGGATGTGACAATCACTGGGACTTGAAGTATATCTACACAACAACATGTATTTATATCCATAAACATGTTTATATTATATATTATGTCATGTACTTATGCATGTCTTTCTATATTTCTATTGTTAAATTATTTATTTATATATATCTACATCTATATTGTGAGAGCTTAGTGGCTCACCCTGCAACTCACTCTGGCCTCTCTCTCTCTCTCTGACTACTTCTCTCCCTCTCTCTCTCTCTCTCTCTCTCTCTCTCTCTCTCTCTCTCTGACTACTTCTCTCTCTCTCTCTCTCTCTCTCTCTCTCTCTCTCTCTGACTACCTCTCTCTCTCTCTCTCTGACTACCTCTCTTCCAACTGGTCAAAGCAGATGAGCGCCCTCTCGGGTCTGAATCTGCTCCAGGTTTCTTCCCACAGGAGAGTTTCTCCTGGCCACTGTCGCCCCCTGCTGCTCTGGAGGGTTCAGTTTTCTTTCTTTGGATGTGAGTTAGCGGCAGACAAATGAAAGCTGATGGGTTGATTGAATATTATTCAGTGAAAATGAGAAATGATTCTATAGGTGGAAATAAGAATAGCTACATGTCCCGCAGTCATTCAATTTTGGGGGTGTATTTTTATGATGGCATGTAAAGCAAAGCATTACTGTCATGCTCTCTCACCCTGTTGACCCAGAAGAGCAGAGCGTTCTCCCACGGGGCCCCAACGCCCATCTGCTCCGCCTCCGCCGCCATCTTCACCCGGCTCACCGTCTCTTTGGCAGCCAGCGTCATCAGTGCGTCCATCACGGCAAGGTGGGCTTTCTGGAGCAAACACAGCAAGGACTTGGTTTAACCACGTGTTAGGTAGGACCCCAACCAACCCAGACCAAGACATCATCAAGACTGTAGAGAGCATTGAGATGGAAACCAGACCAAGACTGGAATCATCAAACACACACACACACACACACACACACACACACACACACACACACACACCGTCTTGATAGGGACGACACTGAGGTCCTCTTCTGAGACGTCCTTGTCCTGGACCTTCGGACAGCAACCTGCTTTGATGAGAGACTGCAGCAGGGCCGAGTTGTCCCCTGGCAGCCGCGTGGATGCTGCCGAGGAGTCCTCACAGGGCTGGAGCAGCCGCGCCTGCACTCGGCAGTAGGTGCTTGGCGAGAGGAGCAGCTTGCAAACAGGCGGCTTGAGGTGCTCTTGCTCATACTGGTCCTTGTACAGCGGCTCCCGCAACTCCTCAGGCACATTTTCTAGGAAGTCACGAGAGAAAATCCGAGTAGAATAGAATTGTAATCGAGTCATGAATCACCCAAGCCGATAGCAGGTAACATATTTTGCTGGGTTTCTGTTTATTATTGGTGATGTTGATACAGGATTAGGGCAAAATCTATAGTCCTTTTAATGTTTGGCCATTCTTGCACGCTCTAGCACAGGGGTGGGCAAACTGTTTGACTGGGGGGGCCACAGTGGCTTCTATAATTATTATAGAATATCATTCTAATCAATTGAAAGTGCACAAAAGCCTTACAACCAATCAGTGTCTTTGAAGCCCCACAGCGCTCAGCGTAGCTCTTTATTGAAATAACTACTAAAACACTGAAATAATGGACAAATTTTATGACTTACTGACTATTGGGACAATTTCTTCAAGTTCGGCCTGCAGGCCGGATTAGAAAGTTTAACAGGCCGCATATGGCCCCCGGGCCGTAGTTTGCCCAAGCCTGCTCTAGCAGGAAATCTATGTATATGTGTTTTAAAGTATTACCACTGTATGAACCCTTCCTTCATCCATCAGCTAAGATGTACTAGTGGGAGGGACGTTTAGATAGATAGATAGATAGATAGATAGATAGATAGATAGATAGATAGATAGATAGATAGATAGATAGGTAGATGGATAGATAGATAGATAGATAGATAGATAGATAGATAGATAGATAGGTGGATAGATGGATAGATGATAGATAGGTAGATAGGTAGATAGATAGATAGATAGATAGATAGATAGATAGATAGATAGATCAAAACTAAGTTCTCCTTGCTGTGGGAACTGCATGACAGTAGAGTACTACGCCAAAAGATAATGTGATCATCAGCATGAACAGTTGAGGTCTATTGGAGAATGTAACCCACAACGTTCATGAAGCTCAGATCGTTTCAAGTGGGTCATTTCATGGACCGACTCACTCACTCACACACAGCAGACACAGACATGGATGGCTTCCTGAATGACCCACATTCTGTGCCTGCAGCCTTTTAAAGAACTGTAACTTCCTATAATCAAACCAAAAAAAAAAATCACCCCAAAACTGTTGAAGCGATGACAACACCACCAGCGTAGGGGGATAAAACTATTGCAGAATTTCAACTGCCTTGAAAGTAAATATAAATTGTAGGATTTATTTTTTTTTTAATTTAAAATATATGGCAAGAACACTATTTCATCATTCTGTTTATATTTTATTATGAATTTACAGCTTTGATAATAAAATTTCTATAATATATATTATAGATTATATATGAGTAATATATATATACACATACATAATATACATATATACATAGATGTATATATACTAATGGATATATACATATATGTATACACACGTGTACATACATACATACATACATACATACATATATATATATATATATACATATATATATACACGTGTGTGAACTACTACTAGTGTGATCAGAAATACAGCAATTAACATAGTAGCAAACACAGAAAGCGAAATAAGGCATTGTGTGAGATTGCATTCAGCTAGCCAAGCGCTAAGTCAAGTAGCTTTGGACCAAACTGTTAATTTGTAGTTTTTCTATGAATTTTCTCCTCCCTAAATGTTGGGGAAGAGAATTTGACGGGTGCCTGACGCAATCATTGCCAATGCCACCACACCACAGCCTAGCCTAGCCTAGCCTAGCCTAGCCTGCTCTGTTAAAGGCACACTCGGCTTGTGGGGTGATATTTTCATTGCCCGCCAGGCATTATATTCAATGATGCTAATCGGGTTAGCTCTTGATTTTCCTTGATTTATGTGCAAATCTCTTATTTTATTTTTTTATTAACATTAGCTAGGCGCACTATCGCCCTCTATTGGCCAGCCGCCACTAGAACACACGATACGCTGAGATGGCAGTTCCGGAGGGTGACGTCACTGAGCAGAGCCTGAGAAGCACACACACGCTGGACTGGACTGAGGGCTTATCAGCTTCGCGTTCAACCCACTCACAGCTGATCAATTACAGCCATCGATTGATTGGCACCGCTAACAACACACATCACACACCATTAGCACGACGTTTGCTCCTGGTGCCGTGACACTCAAACCTCCCAAACACACACACACACACACACACACACACACACACACACACACACACACACACAGAGCACAATTTGTCAGCACAATTTGCTCCACTGACTCTCATTGTCTAACATGAGACTTATGTCACCTTCACTGTGGGCGTTCACGGCGCGCGTAACACTGACACAAATATTATGCGGTCTTGACCCAATTTTTATTTTTATTTTTTTTTTTTTCATAGGCGACCCACGCCTCCCATGCAAGCTGCCACCTTCAAGCACAAATGGCATCTAAACGTGCATGTTGCATCTACTGTAAAACTGCAGGTAGCGCAGACGGAGGCCCGGCGACGTCCGCGGTGTGACAATGGGCTTTGTTGCGGTGCAGCGCCGGCAGTCCTCGCCGTGCATGCATCTCGCTGCACGGCCTCAATAGAGGCGCGGCAGCGCGGCTAACTGGCTCCGCGTGCAGCAGCTCAACACCGAGCATCGCCACGGTTCGACGCCGTGCTGGGAAATCCCAGCCCCTTAGAAAAAGAGATGCGTTACGATTAAGCGCCCCACCCAGAAAACCTCCTCCTCCTCATCCTCTTCCTCGCCGCTCATGTGGCCGGTTGGTACCTGCAGAGTCGTAGCACTTGGACAGCAGCCACCGGACGCTGGCGCAGATCTTGGCTCGGTTGAAGTCGTACTGCTCCAGCGGCTTGATCTCCGGCACCGAGGGCTCCCTGCTGCCGGGCATCGCACCGGGGGCGTCCACCATGGCTGCGCTGCGCCACAAGGACCGACCGACCGCGAGGAGGAGGAAGCAGCAGCAGCAGCAGCAGGAGGAGGTGGTGGAGGAGGAGGAGGAGGGAAGCTGTGACGATGGACGATGAAGAAGAGGGGAGTCAGAGGAGGGGATGGAGGAGGAGCAGGATGATGATGATGATGAGGAGGAGGAGGAAGAGGAGGAGGACCCTTGTTCAGCTCGCTCACTGAGCACCTGGTGGACAGATTCAAGATTATTGCTTATTTGTCATTATGTGCACGTGACTTTCGTTTGAGGAAGTTCCTGACGAAAAAGACTTGAAATAAAAAATACTAAGAAAAAACACTCTGTGTGTGTGTGTGTGTGTGTGTGTGTGTGTGTGTGTGTGTGTGTGTCATGTTCCAATGATGACTGACTTCTACACGTCAGCATGTAGGTGTGTGAGTGACAACACACTCAAGTCTTTATGGAGCTTCAAAATCATCTGCTTTGGCTGCCAAGAGGGCAACACGCCCCTTTTGACGTCACATCAGGCCTAATGAGGGCGTGCAGTGCAGGATATGGCAACAACAACAAAAATGCCCTATTTGATCTAAATTCTGGAGAGACTTTAAAAAATATATATATATCTATTTATGAAAAACCAGGACCTGCACTCAGTGTCACAGCGATTTAAATGTCACAAATGTATTTTTCGCAATCAACCTGATGCTATTAAAATTGGAACATTTACACACACAAAAAAAGTCAAAGAGTTCGCCTGACGTCAATGTGTCAGAGTGTCTCTGGTGGTTCATTACCGCTTTGTTACAATAGGTTGGACAATGAATAGCAAAACACATTTCAAGCCAAGACCCGAAGCTTCCAATGAATGCAGAAGTGAAGTGACTATTGACATGACGAGCAATGCACACCAGGGGAAAAACTCTGGTGTGAACCAACCAGCCGCACGAAAATCATTCATTCATTCATTCATTCACTCACTCACTCATTCAAAAGGATGTCGCTGGAAAAACTATTTAAAAAAAAAAGATATTGAAAAAAAAATAATAATACCATTGTAATGTAAATTGAACGACGCATCTCACTGCTGATACACGTGAGACCAGCGCCCTCGCGCTGCTCCGTGAACGGGCCCCGGGGGGTTTCCCTCTCGTCCACAAGATGGCGCGCTTGATTCAAGGAGCGGGGACGAGTGACGTCGTGACCTGTGAGGTGTCACACACACACACACACACACACACACACACACACACACACACACACACACACACACTGTGTCGCCACTGACGTCATGAAAACAAGTCAAATAAAAAACAAATTTACAATAAACTCTCTCTTTGACGTCGTTGTTGACGTTGACTCTTCACACTGCAAATCAAGACAAATGGAATACAGCTTCTTTTTTTTTTCTAGTACTACCAGTTACTGCTATTATAAAGTAATTTAGAGTCATGTTAATCTACAGGATATCACCATCATCATCATCATCATCACCATGGTGGCAGAAAACATGGGAACGCAGGGAAACTAAAGGTTTCTCATTATAATTTGCAGTTTTGGCGGGCCCGATTTAAAAGCCTAATGGGCTGCATATGGCCCCCGGGCCAGGGATTGCCCCGTGCCCGCTCTAAATCCTAGCAGAGGAAGTGGAAGCGAAGGAGCTTCTCAGAGGGAAGCAACGCAGGACAAACACAGTCCACCACCAACCACAAGCTGAGCCAAGAGTTTCAGCTCCAGGAGGAAGGAAGGACGACGACAACAGCAGCAGCTGTTACAACAACAACAACAACAACAACAACAACAACAACAAGATGAGGCACCCATTCTACCAGAGTGAGGAGCACTTTGATTGGAATTTAAATGGCAGCTTTTTACAGTTGAGTCATCAGAATGTCACCAAACCGGTTTGCGCTCTCTTCCTGTTTGGTTGCAACCGATGACAAAGAAACGAAAGTTAAGATAAAAAAGAATGAGCAGAACCACCACACACTGTTGTCACGAGGCTTTTATTGACTCAACGCCACCCTGAGCGGTCGCTCTGGCCGAGTGGATTTCAACTGTACCATAGCATTTATTTATATAGCGCATTTAAAAGACAAACAGAGTTGAACCAAAGTGCTGCACAGGTCACAATAAAAACAAACAAACAACATAAAAGCCTACATGGTGTCACATGGTGTCAAAAGGACCAGAGTGAGTCTTCAGGGTGTGATGTGAAGCCCTGCAGTGGGTGGGGGCCTTGCCTGACATGCAGGGGGCAGCTTGTTCCACAGCTTCAGGGCTGCAACTGCAAACAGGCAACCTGGGCTTCATCCTGGATTTAGGGAACAACCAGGAGGAGATCAGAGGACCTATAAGGAACTTTAGAAGGAACTCAGGGGGTTCCAGCAGGCCGGAGAGGTAGGAGGAGGCTGCCAGGCCGCTTTGTCACTTAAAAGCAAACAGTTTTGCTCCCGCGCTTCGGTTAGCGGACGAGCAGCAGCGTTCTGGACGGAGCGAGAGAGAGATGGAGGCCTGACTTAACACCGACATACAAAAGGCATTACAATCATCAGTGTCATAAAAGCATGCACGACTGTTTCAAGAACAGAAGGCGATAAGAAAGGTTGGACCTTGGACAACCTCGGGAGATGGAAAAGCTGCGACTCCTCAGAGAAAAAGTAAAAATAAAAGAGATCCTTGACTCAACTGACAGGGGGCGCTACCCAACAAGGTAAGGACCAGGGGGTCTCTGGGGTCTCTTCACACTTCAGGCTGCATTCAGGAGGCGGAAAACCTAAGACTGCTCGAGCATAGCTGTCAAACTCCGGCCCTGACACTACAAACCCCAGAATGCTTTGCTGGTATTGCGGCAGACCGTGGACTTGACCAGGGTTAAAATGAACGTCTTCTTGATGCACCTTTTACTGACTCCTCCAAAGCCTGGACTGGAGTAGTTGCACCTTCATTGAAGGACATCATCATCATCATCATTATTAGTTCATTGTTGTTGTTTTATTCTTCAATGTATTTTTAGCCCATGGAAAAAACGTCACTTCTTTACAGTTTGTGTGTTTTTTTTTTTGTAACTTGAAATGTTGCATGTTATTTATTTAGGATAGAATGAAGCTTTGCTTGTCCTGTGTTGAAGCAAAACAAAAGGTTCACTGCTCTATCTGGAGGAAGATTAGTTTCAATAAATATCAACTTTGGCCCAGTTTTACATTTTGGCCCAGTTTTACATTTTGGCCCACTGTGTGTTTGAGTTTGACGCTCCTGCCTTGGAGGAACTTCTCTTCACCCAACAAGAGACAGACGTGATAACATCATGGAGATATGAAGTTGGCCCTAGTGCTGCTGGTGAAGAGGAAAACACGTGGCTGGCTTGAAAGACTGCACACAACCTTCAGAGTTTTGGTCAGAAAAATAAAATAAACTTCTTGCACAATTCTGCAAAGATGAAGCCTAAGTTTAATTACAAGATTCAACAATCCCATCTGCGTTGGCCACAGGAGAGTCAGACAGAGGCAACTGGCAGCTCGTGATGCAGAGAGCGAGGGAGATAAAATGACACAAACACAAACACTAAATCTTGCGCCGTCGTTAAACGACAAATAAAATACGGAAGAGCGGTGGCAGAAAACCGATGCACAGTCAGTTACCCCATGTCAGTGCTACCAGTATGCAGAGTGGAGTAGAACCCCACCAGGTTCTGGAACACAAGGCTTCCAGCACCCTGGCAGGACATGCAATGGCCTGGTTTCAGACAGTACCAGTTACCAAATGTACTGGACTAAGAGTCTTTAATACCAGCTGGGGTGGTGGTGGTGAGTCACTGCAGTTCGCAGGTGGTGGTGCTGTTATATGGTTTTACAATGGTGTAAAATGAGCCTCCGTGTTAAAATCCAGACTGGAAACTGGAGCATGACACACTGGAGTCACAGTCAGTGCCACAGTGCTCTTGTTCTGGTTTGATGATACGACTCCATGATGTGATGATGATGCACAGTGCTTTGAATTGTTCTGTGACCTATTGTGTGTATGCGAGTTTGAGAATGTGTGTATATATATATATAAATATATACATATACATATATATATATACATATATACATCCATCATGAATGACAGGCGGCTTTGAACCAGATGTCCCCGGTGTCACCAGCAGGCTGTGGCCCAAATTCCCCGGCCGTCTTTTAAAGGTGCTCAATAGAAACACAAACCCGACGGTCGCAATCACTTTCAGCTTTGGCCACTCACAGTGCGACTGCTGAAAAATCTACTCGCATCCTCCTCTATTCTATTCTACTCTACGTTGTTCTGTTTTCTGTTTTCTTTCACAGCGAATAACGAACACGAATCATTACAACACAAAAACAGCATTTTTACAACCGCCGACAAAAACAGTTGGAGCCTCCCGATTTCTTAAACTTTCATTGGTTGGAACTGGAGAAGGAACCGAGGCTTGGAGGGAGGCGTCGGTGGGTGGGAGGAGCACCTGGTTGGGGACCTGCTCACCGACCTGGTGGCTGTCAGCGAGTTTAAATGACCTGAACATTAAAACCCACTTCATCTTGAATCCATGTTTCCCCTCCACTCCTTTCCCTTCCCATCCCATCCCATCCCAGTGAAACACTCCCCAGCAGCAGTCCTCACTGTGTATGCCAGACTATACACTACCACTGGAGAGTCTGCCCAGTTGGCGAGAGCACCCTGGTCATGTGACTCAGTGAAAGTTCTCGGCAGCCATGGGAGAGTCTTCCGAGTCTTGGCGGATGAAAGGAGCGGCGTTCTTCTCCAGGGGCCCGGCCGTGTGAAACTTAGAGTTCTGGTGTTGGAGGCAGACAGGTGGAGGAGCAGAGGGAGGTGGAGAGAGGGAGGGAGAGAGAGAGAGAGAGAGAGAAGGTGTTAGAGAGAGGAAGAGAGAAAAGGAGGAGACAATGTGTTAGTACTGTGAAGTGAAAGACTAAAGTTGAATGAGGTGCAATGAAGAAGAAGGTGGAGAACATCCCAACACACCTGCAAACACACCTGAGCTGTAGGAAGACGTAGAGATTTATTTGTTACATTTAAAATAAAATAAAAAAAATGTACAAAAATAGAACCCAGAAAATGTTTATGAAGCAAAAAAAAAATAAAAAAAAATAAAATCAGCGAGTTATAAACATGTTTACTATTTATATCAGAAGAATAAAAAGGTGTAAATAGACCACCGTCCCTTTCATAGCTCACTGCAGTGAAGTGAAGTCCCCCCCCCCCAAAGGAATATTGTTGTAACTAAACGTCCATGACTGATTTTTAATCTTTGCATGCATCAGCAGCAGGTTTTCACCGTCAAACACATGAAAAAAAAAATCACATGCAAATTTTCCTTCCTTTGTCCCTTTTTCACTGACGGTAGAAGATCTGGGGCAAGACACCTTCTGTTTACAGTTATAACAGGCTGTGTGTGTGTGTGTGTGTGTGTGTGTGTGTGTGTGTGCGTGGCGCGCACACAGAGCACAGTCATCAACATGCCAGAGCAACAAGTCAGAGAGGAAATGTTGCAAGCAGGACGACAGAGTCCAACCACGTGCACCAACATGGACACCAGCGCACGCGCGCACACACACACACACACACACGCACACACGCACACACGCACACACGCACACACTCAGCACAGCACAGCACAGCAGGCTGACTTCATGCACGCCGCGGCGCCGCTGACCGACTCAACGAAGCAACGCACAAACGAGACGCCGCACCAGTCAGAAATGTTGCACGCAGCAGTTTGGCCTGTGGGGGGCGCTTGTTTTATGAGCTCAGAGGAAGAAGGTTGGGGGCCGGCTGCTTTATGGTTGCCAGGTTGCTTCACGGAAAAAAAATTTGCCTGGCTGACAACACGCGCGTGCGTCCTTCAACGACCTCCACACATTCCTGCACCGGAGGATTCGATGAAAAGTTCCGCTCCACTGTAAGCTCGCACTGGGGAAAAAATAAATAGATAAAATAAAAAAAAAAATAAATAAAAAATGCTTTAAATACCGTAGAAAATATTTTAGGTCCGAATGTGTGTTTAAAAAAAAAAAATCCTGCACCAACGACGCGACTTTTGTGTATTTAACTTTTCAACGACGGTCACGTCTCACACATCCAGCCTGGCCTCAGTGTGTTCACACTGTATTCCAGCAGCCAGCAGAGAACAGCTGCAGAGTCCAGGCAGGAACATGATGCAGCGGGAACATTTCCAATGAAGCGACTGATTGTGATGACAACACTGACGCAGCACCTAGATAGGAAATAATACAGTGAACTGGAATACATTCTTGGCCGCCTCCCCCAGTTACACCTGAGACACCTCCCCCTTCCACACTGTTGTCACCGGACACTGAAAACATTCTGACTGACTTCCTGCCTCTGCTCTGCTCCGGCCGCACAAGTTGACACAATGCTTGACCTCTGGACTCTAGTGGACGTCGAGACTCAGCTCAACTCCTTTCAAGTGACGTAGAGAGAGACTGACTGACAGACAGACTGACTGACTGTCAGTGCTGGAGAATGATGGAATAAGCATTTGACAAAAAGCAGCAATTCAAAACACACACACACGGTTATAATCGCACACACAGAGCGTGTGTGTGTGTGTGTCAGTTTTTTGATTGCTGATGATGCCGATGGCTGATTGGCTGATGGTGAGATCGACTGAATCCCTTCACAATAAAGGCCACGGCAGCACTGCTGTGCACACAGCGAGAGAGAGAGAGAGAGAGAGAGAGAGAGAGAGAGAGAGAGAGGGAGAGAGAGAGAGAGGAGACCACTCAGAGGAACAGAATGAGAACCGCCTCCACTGATTGGACGACAGCGATCTGCTTGTGCGTGCGTCCATCCCTTTTCTGCCAGTTGTGTTGTGTTGTGTTTGTGTCAACTGTGGATGAAGTTGTCGGCGCCCTTGGAACAGAAGGAGGCTACACGACGTGGGACTTTGTCATGACTGCGACCGAAGACTTGTAGGAACTTCAGTGACAGTCTGGCTTGCAGGGGAACCCCCTTCAAATATTACATGGATGAGATGCAGTGTGATATATATATATATATATATATTGAAAAAAAAAAAAAAAAAATCAGTTTGTCGTTTCAATCAAAAGTCTCTTCCCCCCCCCCCCCTCAAGATACGACTCTAAATCCCACCGGTTATTTTGCCATTGAAAAAAACCACAACAGCAGGATTCACCAAAGGTCCGTTTGGCCCACAAAAGGCTTCAAGAGTTCAGAGTCCCGACTGCAAATGGTTGTTGTGTTTGTGGTGACCGTCGTCGGCTCCGTTGCTCTCAGACAGTACCTCGTTCTCCATGGTGTTGAAGTGCACCCCCGAGTTGCTGATGTCCTTCTTGAACCAGGGGTTGAGGAAGCAGAGGATTTCCTTGAAGGTCCTCCTCATGTCGCCGTCTCGGAAGGAGTAGATGATGGGGTTGACCAGGGAGTTGCACTCGGCCAGCACCAGGCTGTACTTCTCGTAGCGCAGCACCTTGCACTGGTCGCAGCCCAGGCCGTCCAGCAGCAGCACCACCAGGCCGGGCGTCCAGCACAGCACGAAGCAGCCTGGGAGAGGAGAGGAGAGGAGAGGAGAGCAGAGGAGAGGGAGGACGCCAGCACTCCAGTTCAGCGGAGGAGTCCAACAACATCTCCAACAGCAGACAATCAACACGCTGATAAAAGTGGGAGTTGCTAAGAGAAAAAGATAAAGCACAGAAAGCTGGAAGGAATGTGAAGTGAAGGCAGGAGGAGCCAAGGGGAATGCACTGTAAATTCCTCACTCGACGGTGTGTGTGTGTGTGTGTGTGTGTGTGTGTGTGCGCGCGCGCGTGCGTGCAGGTTTAGTCTGTATGATCAGATTTCAATGGAATAACATTTTAACTTTGGGCCGTCCCGGAATTTACCCAAGGTTCAACAATAATTTATACGCAACGTTCCCGACTCTGGAACTACGTCAGCAGAGTGCGGAAACGCAACAGGGAAACACAAAAGTGCAACACCATTCCATCCACAGAGGTGCCACGGCCGTGCAGACAAACGCTTAGGCCTCAAAGACACGTGAACAATCGACTCCAGCCGGAAGTAAACGACGCGGAGGAGGAGAAAAGTCGTCCCTGACCTGAACGTGGTGAGAAGCAGAGAAGCTGGTGTGACTGGACAGAGGAGCGAGCGGGTTTTTCAGCTTCACAGAAAACAAAAAGAGTTTTCAGGAGGAGTCGCGAGGAGGAAACCGACTGCCTGCAACAAGTCCAGACAAGCTGAGAGTAAAGAGAGAGTGAAGGAACCAGCGGTGCCGTATCCTCCTGTGTGTACCAGGGAGGGGGAGAGTAACCGACGCGTATCGATACACCGACCCGCGCAGGCACGACGCCAGCGCATCGGCGGAGCAGCCGTGAATCGATGCTACTTTGGGGTTGAATCTTAAATGCATCGCTTTTCACGTCCGTCACAGACCGATACTGCACAGCAGCACTGCACTGCAACTGCAACTTACAGCACTTCAAGTCTGGCGTGAACGACACCATCGTTCCGCGCGGCTATTTGTGGAACGATTCTACAGCCAACAGTGGCCAACGACAGAGAAGAGTGGCCTGTGGATCTCCTGGATCTCCTGGATTCTGGATCAGCAGCAGGGCTGTGCCATGGATCCATTTTAAATGGAAGTCACTTTCTCTTTTAGTCGTAACGATGTTTAATAGAGGGAAAATGGGAAAATCGATTTCCCTCTGTCATGCTTCCGGGTTGGCACCTCTTGAGTACCGTAGTCCTCCTCCGCCCCTCCCCCCTCCCCCCCCGAGAAGCTGTAAACTGGCTTCCTATGTTTACTGGCATCTGCACTAGCTAGCCACAGCAGCTGTTAAAATCAGGAAGTGGTTCTGTTTGCTAACCTCAACACTGCAAAGTCACATACAACACGCAGTTGTCCCGTTTTTGTAGCAGATTTCTGCCCCCCCCCCCCCCCCCCCCCCAAAAAAAGAAAAATCGAGTTTTCACAGAAAGAAAATAAATCAGGATTTTATTTTTGACCAAAATTGCACACACACACACACACACACACACACACACACACACACACACACACACACACACACACACACACACACACACACACACACACACACACACACACACACACACACACACACACCGCTGGTGTGAGTGTCCAGGCAGTTCAATAGTTCCTTTTCAAGTGATTAAAAATCACATGAGCACAGACACAAATTCAGGATGATGCTTCAAGACGATTGGTTGATTTCCGTTCAGAAGCTTTCAATGCTGAGAGCTTTTTTTTTTTTTCAAACCTCCTCCAGGGGCCTGCGAAAGAAAAAGCGTTTGCCAAACGTGGCCTCGGCGTAAGAAGCTCTTCCACTCAGAAGGCTGTCAGACCGAGCCGACCCACCCTTCAGTGCAGGCATGGGCAAACTACGGCCCGCGGGCCATATTCGGCCCGTCAAGCTTTTGAATCCGGCTAAGAGACAGGGAACTGACGTGAATTGAGCCGCATCGTGTATGTGAAAACGTGCCAATAAAGCGGTGGGTGATTCATTTGTCTGGCACCGGTCCACTTGGTTCCAGGGCTGCGGTGGTGAACGGCTCGAGCGACCTGAAGAGTGATTCAGACTCTTATCTAAGCGCTCCCTCTGAGCTGAACTCTTCTTAAAAGCCTTCTTATGTCCTTGAGAAGGGTCAGATTATGGAAGCGTGGCCATTAAGAACCAGCCAGCTGCCTTAGCGGGGCCACTGCGAGGGTTTGTAGCGTGTGCTTTCTCACCTATAATCAGGGAGACGGTCTTCATCAGGTTCATCACCGTCTCCCTGTGCCTCATCTGGCTGGTGTGCTGGGACATCTTCTTGCTTTTGCGCCTCACATAGACAAAGATCCGGGTGTAGACCGCCAACATGATGGAGAAGGCCAACAGGTTGAGGATGGCCCAGAACACCAGGTAGCTCCGGCTGTACATGGGCGCCATGGTGGAGCAGTTCTCCAGGTCGCACAGGCAGTGCCAGCCCATGGTGGGAACCAGGCCCATGATCACAGCCACCAACCAGACGAAAAGGATGATGACAAACACACGGCGGGTGCTCATCTTGCTGTGCAGCTGCATGTTGAAGATGGTCTGGTGGCGCTCCATGGCCACGGCCAGGAGGTTGACCACCGACGCCGTCAGGCTGGTGTCGATCAGTGCCTGTCGTATGAACCACTGCTGCTTGGACAGCTTGATGGTCCATGGACCAGTATGAAACATCAGGTGGAGGTAGGAGACACCTGCAGGAAGAAGATGGAATGAACCCACAATCCATAGAGCAAGGGATTGAGATGAACATTCACAAATTATCAATAAAGAGTGAAAAAAAAAATAATAAAAAACTGAGCTGGCAGAACAACGTGGATGAAAGAAAATTCACTGCGGCCCAGATTTATGGTCTGTTCATTTTGCATGCAACTTCAACGTAGGGATGTCTGTGTAGTGGGGAAGGGCGATACAGTGGCGGTAATAACGATAAACTCCTGTTGACGACGTAATTACGTGCACAACGCACTTGCTGGCTGGCGGGCAGCTCACGTGTCGCACAATAACAAGCACGGGGCTGATAGCGTAGCCACCGTGCTGGAGAACCCATCGTGGATTGAGTGGTTGTTTTTTAGCGAGCTGCTGCTTCTGCAAACACGGCGTGCTCCAGGCGTTCTTCTTCTTCTTCTTCTTCTTCTTCTACCGCCTTCAGGGAGTAAACTTGCGGCGCCACACCAGGCCGGGCAGAGGTACTACATCGTTTTCAGTGGTTTCCAGCGTATCCGTGTTATCAGGATTTTTTTTTTTTTATTATATACGGCTTCGTGGAAACACGGGTTTTTTTTCCGAGTGCGGTTTCAAAAAAAAAAAATCCCCCAAACATGGAGTTGAATCGTTTTATATTTTTATAAACGCAATAAATGCCAGAAATTATCGTGATAAAACTTTGAGTCCATATCGCCCTATCCCTACTGCGCAGACACCAAACAGCGACACAAGCTGTTGTTGGTGAAAAAGGTCCAATGATCCCACACAAAATTTAAAAATCCTCGGGCACGAATGCGAACGGCGCCAGCAGTCAGCCGAGTCGACGGACGGACAGACGACAGACGGTACCTGCAAAGAGGTCGGCCACAGCCAAGTTTCCCAACAGGTAATAGATCGGGAAGTGGAAGCGGCGGTTTTTGAAAATGGCGCCGATGACCAGAAGATTGGAGAAGATGACCACGAAGCAGACGATCATGCCCAGGCTGACGATGACGTAATCCCGCTGCCGCCAGTGGTCGCTGATGTTCTTCCCGCTGGCCTCGTAGAAGAACTTGACGGAGCGGTTGTAGTAGCATCCCTCCGTGTCGTCCTGCTGCGTATCCATGGCCACGGCCTCCGAATTCTGTGCCTTGGTGGAGGGGGTGGGGTGGGGTGGGGTGGGGGTGGGGGGGGGGGCAAAGAGGACGACCGCTAGCCAGAGAGACTCCGAGTGGGGAGGTGGAGGGCCATCAGCCGGACTGCAGGAGAGCAGAGGAACCCGTCTGAGGCGTCTGACTGGGAACGCAGAAGCCTTCAATCTGTGGAGGGTGGGGAGGGTTGGGGGTGGGTGGGGGGGGAGAAAGAAAAACAAAGATGCATCATCTTTAAAATTCAGGCATGGAATCTTTTCATTTCCAGTAGGAGAACAACTTCTTGTATCAAGCTTGAGTTTTTTGAAATGTGTTAACGTGTGACTACTGGACCTGTACGGTTCCCCTCTGTGGAACCACTGTTTACAACATACATTCACTTCCACATATTTCATAGTCCACCAATTCCTTCCCCACACTGCTCTTTCATTTCAGTCGTTGCAGGCTTCTGAGTTTGCAACCCGACTTTGTGATTCACCAATCTCCATTTCCACAACGCTTGCAGCCCAGCCTGGGCATGAACACGTTACACTCCTGTGCCATCATCTCTCCACCGGCTTCCAGGTCCTTTCAGAATTGATTTTAAGCGTTTGTCTTTTGTTTTTAATGCCTTTAAAGGGCAGGGCTCCCTCTCACTGGACAGAGATTCTAACGTTTCGCAATCATGGCAGGACCTTGGGTTCTTCGGCTCAGCTGCTACTCTGAGGTCCCAAGGTGGAGCTCGAGACAGTGGGGCGATGGTTCTGTTACTGTTGCTGCTCCCAGGCTGTGAGCCCGGCCTTTTTAAACCCAGGTTGAAGACCCACTTTTTTTTTTTAGACTGGCGTTCACCTCTGACTGGGGGGAGCCCGGTTGGATGTGTTCAGGCTTTATTTATTCATTTTATTTATCTTATAATCTTGCAGCATTGGCGGCACTCTCCCGTGTTTTATATTTTGTCTCAAGGTTTTATTGCGCAGCACTTTTGCGATTTTTATTTCCAGTGTATTGAGTTTTTCCTTTTGCTGTAAAGCACGTTGGGTGTCTTCTTGGCGATTGTAAATCAATCACTCAGTCGATGGACTTTAATTTGTACGCCGCCAAGTCACAACCAAAGGCGTCTCCAAGTGCTTTGTATAGACAGAGGAAAAGCCACTGAACCCAGCTGAACCCTGCTGAACCCTGCTGAACCAGCAGAACCCAGCTGAACCCTGCTGAACCCTGGTAGACCCAGCAGAACCCTGCTGGACCCTGCTAAACCCTGCTGGACCCTGCTGGACCCTGCTAGACTCAGCAGAATCCTGCTGGACCCTGCTGAACCCTGCTAGACCCTCCTGGACCCTGCTAGACCCAGCAGAACCCAGCTGAACCCTGTTGGACCCTGCTAGACCCAGCAGAACCCTGCTGGACCCTGCTAGACCCTGCTGGATCCTGCTGGACCCAGCAGAACCATGCTGGACCGAGCAGAGCCCTGCTGAACCCTGCTGGACCCTGCTGGACCGAGCAGAGCCCTGCTGGACCCAGCTGGACCCAGCTGGTCAGAGCACATCCCATAAGACGCAGCCACTGTTTACGGATGACGGCCCATTGGCTCATTTGGAGATGTGGACTGTCTGCAGTTTCAGAACCTCTTCCTCCAGCGTCTGAGGTGCCAGCGGTCGTTATTCCACCCAACGATGTCACGTTGTTGCATGTCAAGAGTGGCAGCCGAGCCAACAGCGCACTCTAATCCTCTTCTTCAGGGCGACTCTGAACGCACCGCACGATGCGTTCTGAGTCAACGACGCTCCCAGCAACTTCTCCTTGTGCGAGCCAACACGGCGCTCCGAGTTTAACTCGCTCAACAATAGAAAACGCAGCGCTGCTCCCTACAGCCGAGACACACCTCACAATTACACAATCCAGCTATGTAACTCAAGCTCAACCCAAACACACACACACACACACACACACACACACAGAGAGAGAGGAAGACTCAGTGACCCACTCCGCTCGACAGCGAGCAGGCTGAACGCTGTGAAGAGAGAGGGGCCATAAATACTGAGAGACAAACGTGTTCCAAATGCAAAAAGACAGCGACCACAACATCCTGTTGGCCCGGCGTGCAGCCAAACAGGTCGAGAACATTTGCGCTGTTGCGCGGCTTTTTGCACACCAACGCAGTCGACCAGAGGCCTTTGATCTTCTGAAGACGCGTCAGACGTGTGCAAGTCAGTATGTGGCACATTGTAAAGACGCGGAAGAAAAAGCAACTGCAGTCAGCCGTAGCAACACGCGGGGGTCGTGCACTCACTGCAGTCCAGACGGACGGCTGAT
>NW_027466056.1:660000-672500 GCF_046127955.1 Nelusetta ayraudi | reverse complement strand
GGCGGCAGCGCTGACCACCGTATCGTCAACCCTCCCCTCCCCCGCCACCATTTTAACGTAAAAACGAGGCAAAAAAACCCAAAACCAAAACAGAACGTGAAGCAGAGGGGGGGGGGGGGACCTGTAAAGTGAAGCATAAAACTTACTGGTTTCTGCGCTGTCTCCGAAACTGGCGAGGCTCGAGCAAAGTCAATATGAGAGTCGGCGTCGAGTTGGGGAAACAAAGCAGCAGCAGCAGAGGTCGCCTCCTCCCGCTTCTCTTCCAACGCTCTCTCTCTCTCTCTCTCTCTCTCTCAGTGTCTCTCTCTCTCTCAGTGTCTCTCTCTCTCTCAACACAATGTACAACAACGCCCGACGACGACGCGCTTCAAATGAGCAATTGCGCTTCCCCGACAAGACTCCTCTTCACGTTCTGCCCGCGCGAATCCCCCTGAGTCACAAACTTATTGGCCTTTTACAGTCGGAACTTTCCCTGTGTCTTTTTGCTTCCGGTACTTTTCCGCGGTTTTTTATCCACCCTACCTGTGCGCACTTCATCCGCTCATAGGACAATCGCAACAAAAGGGTGCGGCGCACTCCTCCTCCTCCTCCTCCTCCTTCTCCTCCTCCTCCTCCTCCTCCTCCTCCTTCTCCTCCTCACTCCTCCTCCTCCTCTGCTCCGCTCCGCCGCTGCAGCAGCGCCTCTCGGTGGGTTCCCTGCGCTTTCAGCCAACTGTTACCTGAGCGCCGCTGGGGACCCGCCCCTCCTGCCACGGCCGACCAATGACAACAGAGTTTTCTTTTTTTTTTTTTTTCCTACCGTTGTTACCTTTGGGCGGCCATACTAGAAAAAAAAAAAACAACCATGGCTCATTTCCACGCGATAGTTTAACGCGACAACGTCGAAACGATCGCGTTATTTCGTGGAAGTGTCACGTTTTCACGCGAGACTTTTCACGAATTCAAGCGAAACCAGTAAGTCAGCTCGTAATAGTCTTCACGTCATTTCCTGATCATGTCCACGTTATCAGACTCCGCCCAGAGTGAACACGGAGGCTTCGCCACGAGGGTGTAAAGTTGGGACACATTGGAGAGCCTCGCAAACAGGAAATCCAGATCAGATCTTCACCCATCTAGAAGCACCTGAGGCAAGGCACCTCCTGACCCGGTGGCACCAACGCAACTCACTTGGAAGAGAAAGGTGAAGGTAAAAAAAAAAAAAAAAAAAAAGCCAACAGGAAGTGATGGCAGCTGCTGTGGAGGCCTGGGAGTGTCACCCACCTGGGACAACACCCAGTATCTATTGAGGAGGTCTGCACAGTTGGGTGCAGTAAAACTCCAGGAGTTTTACTGCACCCATTAACGCATTAAGCAAACATTAACGAGTGACAACAATCATTTAATCTGCTGCTTGTGGACCATAAACTGGAGGGCGGCCTCTGAACGCTTTGCAAGCTCTGAAGCTACAAAGATCACCCGATGATTGATGGGCAATCACTAAGGACTTCCACTTTAAAGCATTTTGTTTGTTTCTTTTACATGCATTGTGGTCGTGGGCACTCATGGCCTGAACTGGTGCACAAAGCCCACTTCATCCGACACCTTTTCAAACCTGGAGGTTGTTACAGAATTGTCTTTTCACATCTGTTACCGGGTGTTTGTTTTTGTTTTTTTTCTTGCATAGACATGCTTACATGTTGTATTTATTTTATGTTTTTTCTTTAAACCTTTACGAATAATTAAAATAAATGAAAATGCTGAAAACTGCAACGAAGGCAAAAAAAATATATTAGTAATGAGCCTACCTGTACATCCACCTTGCCTTTCACCCCCTAAAGTAGGACCACGATATAAATCTAACAAGCCATTTACATTTAATATTCCTGTTGTAGGATTGACGGAAACTTTCAAGGCCACTTTATTTTGAACAAGTGAAGAGAGCAAGATGAGAATAACAGAGAAGCGATCTCTCTTCATCTCTTCTCCATTGTTTATACAAATGGGTGTGGGTGTGTGTGTGTGTGTGTGTGTAGGTTAACGTGTGAGACATGTAACAGCCATGTTTATTCAACATGGACAATCTGCCGTCCTCACTGGGTGGCCTGCAGGCTCTAGCTCGCTCTGCGGAGCCTCTGCAGTGCGGCTGTTGTGTGTCCCGTGTCTTCCACAGCTGCAATACAAGACAAGTGTGTCATGTCATTTTTGGGATGTGCCATCTATCAGCTAAATAAAATGTTATTTAATTGTAGGGTATATATATATATATATATATATATATATATATATATATACATATATATATATATATATATATACACACATAGGATATAGGGTTTTATATATATATACATGTATATATATATATATATATATATATACATATATACATATATACATATATATATATACATATATATATATATATATATATATATATACATATGTATATATATGTATATATATATACACATATGTATATATATATATATACACACATATGTATATATATATATATATATACACATATATATATATATATATATATATATATACACATATATATACATATATATATATATATATATAAATATATATATATATATATATATATATATATATATATACATGTTTATAATAGAATGGAGGCTAACGTTTTTATTTTTATGGAATAAATTTGAGTTGTGGAAAAATGATAAGGAAAAAATGTGAGTTGAGAATCACTGACGAGCATCTGCTGCTCATTTCCCAGTAAGGCAGCTGAACCTGATCAACATCTCCCTCTGCTGCTCAATTAACCAGATCAATAACCCAGAAGTCCCAACTCATCATTGGCTGCTGGACTCCGATTGAAAATTGTTCCTCTTTTTGTTTTGTTTTTTTTGTTTTTAAAGTAATGTGTGTGTGTGTACGTAGTACGTATATATATACACAGGTACTAGCCAGAAAATTAGAATCTCCTGAACAGAAAATTAGAATCTCCTGAAAAGGTTGTTGTACTTCTGCAATTCAACTTAAAAGGTGAATGTGACATATTATATAAAGGAATAATATGCAAATCAATATATTTCAAGTTTGTATTTCTTTGGATTTTGCTGATCAGGTCTTGCAGCTTAAAAAAAAAAAAACAAACTCAAATTTTATAATAATTTTCTGAGTTTGTGGCTTTGTGGTTTTAATAAGCTGAAAATCTTAATCAGCAAAGTTACAACAAGGAACTGCTTGAGATGTCAGTTTGCCTGGAACGGCTCAATAAAATGTGTTGCTTTCATCTTTGATGTTAAATTGCCAAAATAAAACAACTTTTACTGGATATTCATCCTTTTTCGGGTCGTACCTGTTCATCCTTCAACTGTTCCCTTTCAGTGCCCCCTTGTGGTAAAACCTTATAAACCGTGATTTGAAACTGTTGCATATAAATCACAAAAACTGGACTTGTTTGTTTGTTTTTTTTAAATATCTTTTTAATTGTTTTCTTAGAAAAATTGTACTCCATAATCTGAACAAGATGAAGCTATTGACCTCTATGCCACCGACATATCAACAGGAAAAAACGAGTCATTCGGGACTTAAGAGCGGAGATCAAACTCAAAAGAACTCAAGAAGAAGGGAAGAGAAACGGTGAGTTTAAAAAAAAAAAAAAAGAAAAGTCCAGAGAGAATCACAACCACTCACAGATGTCTGGGTCACCCCCTGTGAAAGCACAAACACCTGTTTGAAAACAGAAAACAGAAAAAAAAAACCAAACATCATCGCAACCGAGTTGCTGCGACTCCCAATGATAAAAACATTTGAAAAACAGAAGACAATGAGAAAATGAGCGACGGCAAACTACGTCTCTGACTGTAAGATGGTGAGGAAGCTCGCAATGGATGACGTTAAAATAATTTACAAGATGAAAAAAAATGGAGATCGCAGTGAAAACCGACAATCTGAACAAAGGCTCAGGTGACAACGATTGACAACCACCCGCTTCCTGAAACTGTTAAGACACAAAATTTCTGCATAGCAAGGATTTAAGAAGGGGGGGGAAGGGGGAAAAATTAAATAGCAGTAAAACGTAGCCGTTAAACACATCGAGTGAAAAAGAAAAACTGTATTTTTTTTTACCGAGTACAAAATGTGAATGAACACTCAATAGATTGATTTTGGCATAGAGGTGAATACAAGAAACCCCCAAAAGGAGAGAGCATAAGACAAATGAAACAATCCTTTAGATAGAATCATAAAAACTTTTCTTCTTTACAGGAAATTCTACAAAACCAAACTGTGGAGCTCAGAGACAAAAAAGGGTCGAGCTTTGCTTTGCCTCTTTGCCTCTCTCCCTCTCTCTCTGTCACTCTCTCTCTCTCTCTCTCTCTCGCTCGCTCTTCTATTCTCTGTCATGGCTGATCCTGCACTCGGGGGGGGTGACAGGGCTGCTGTCTGGGGCGAAGGCAGGGTCACAGCCTGGACAGTCTATCACAGGGCCGGACCCCACACACACACACACACACACACAGGCCAACACTCACACATACATATATATATACATATATACACACACACATACATATATATATATATATGTGTGTGTATAGTTAAATACGTATATATATATAAATACATATATATGTGTATAGATAAATACGTATTTATCTATACACATATATACATATATATATGTGTATATATAAATACATACATATATATGTATATATATGTATACATATATGTATACATACATATATATGTATACACATACACATACACACACACACACACGCGCGCGCAAACAACCAGTTTGGACCCATCTTCTCATTCCATGGGTTTAATTTCTGACCGTTTACATTGTAGATTTTCACTGAAGGCGTTTTTTTTCTTTTTCTATTGTCGTCACCCTTTATATGAAACATATTTGTAACATGTATATACGTATATAGTCTTCTTGTTTTGTTTTTTTTTAAATATCGCAATTGAATATATCTTGCTCATACTGCAATACTTCAATATGTGTCTACAATGTAGAAAGTCACGAAGGAAAAATCACTGCGTCGTGCAGATGATGTATCCAAACCTTTGACTGACACACACACACACACACACGCGCACACACACACACACACACACACACACACACACACACACACACACACACACACACACACACACACACACACACACACACACACACAGGTTGTGATTGTAAGCTTGCAGGGCACTAAGGCAGAGGCTCTCAGGCTCTCCTGCTGCGTCTCGGCGACTCTCGCAGCGTCAAACCTCTGAGCGGAAAGAAGCGCGAGGGAGGAGACGGCCGGTGAGGACCCCGCCACGTCCTCCGGGCGTTGCCTTCCCACTGCGTCCTGAGTTAAATAAATGTCAGAAAACTGCGTGAGCTGACAGTGTGGCGGCGGCGGCGGCGAACCGCTCCGTTTCGAATCACATTTACATGGAAAAAAAAAATAAAATAAAAGCGGGTTAGCGAGAAGAAGAAAGCAAAGACAAAGACAGAGAAAGAATCGTTCCGTCGCCGGCGTCTGCTCAGCCACTTCCCTCCAGCCTCCCTTTGCAAGACATTAGAGCGTTTTTCACAGTTCCTCCCAAAATCAAACCTCGTCTTTATCCCTGTCATTATTATCATTACTTTTATTATCGTCATTATTATTATTATTATCATCATCATCATTATAATGTGTGAAGTAAAAAGTTCTGTTCGCTTTTCACGCATTTTCTTTTCTCCTCTACTTTTTTTTTTTGTGTTCATATTTTCACACACGGTTTGTGACTTGGCTGTCGTTGGTCCCCAACAGCAGCAGCAGAGTTTCAGCCCTCGGGGTCACCTTGAGGTCACCTTGAGGTCACCTCGAGGAGGTCGGAGGAGCAGAGGATTCATTCATTCATTCAATTCACTTCCCTCCTCTCATTCACATGACACAAACCAGCTGTTCAACTGCTGAGAGAAAGGGACGACTGAAAACTCTGTGTGTGTGTGTGTGTGTGTGTGTGTGTGTGTGTGGTTGTGGTTTTTGTATCTCCAGGTCCTTCTCTGACTGACTCCTAACCAAAGCATGGTCCTCACTCAGAACAGGTTCTCCTCAAAGATGGCCATCAAGTCGCTCTGGAAGTTGATGTCAATGGTGTCGGCCATCTGCAGGGGGGGAGGGGGGGAGGAGAGAAAGAGAGAGAGGGGGGGGGGGGGGGCAGAACCGCAAAAGCATTAAAGAGTGCACAGATTAGCAGAGAGAAGAACTTGTGTTTTTTATAACCACCCAGGGGTCACCAACATGGTGGCCCGTGGGCACCAGCAGGGCGCCCCCTAGGGACCACATGAGGAGCTCACAGGCCTGCTCAAGTTGTTGAGTTGCGTCTAAAATTTAAGTCATTGTTTGTAATTATTGAGAAGTCATTGACATGATCGGTGTCTTCGGATAGATAGCTAGATAGATGGATAGATAGATAGATAGATAGATGGATGGATGGACTTTATTGATCCCAAATTGGGAAACTGCACTGTTGCTGCACTAAAAAAAAAAAAAAAAACAGTAGAAAAAAATAAACTATGCTGTAGTTACGAGAACATAGCTCGCTATCATCATATATATCATATATAACTAAAAGTGCAGTACAGAACTAAAGGTTCTACACTGCAGACAGACACTGAAGGCATCAAACAGATGAGCAAGATATTTGTCATCACGCAGCAAAGGAAAAACCCGTTCAGTAACTGAATACGCTGTTTATGAAAGGAGGCTGTTTGGAGGAATTTCAAAATAAAACGTATTTGAATTATTTTCCAATTTTTTATCATTTCCTCCATGATTCCATGTGTGTTCAAACGCAGCCTTTGATGCCTTCAGTGAGAAAGTGCAACGTGAATGAGAGTGAAAGACCTTCAGTTAGATAGGTGGAGTCCAAACTGCTGACTGCTGGTGTGTGTATACAAACTAGACTATTAAGACTCGTACCGCCTCCCTGCGACGCCGCTCCTGCTCCCGGCGCCGCGCCATCTCCCGCTGCTGGTCCGCGCTGTTCTGCGGCGCCGGCAGGGTGAGGGGAGCGGAGGGGGGAGGGGCCTGAGTGGGCGGGGCCTGTGGCGAGCGGGTGGGCGGGGTGGAGGCTGGAGGGGTATGGGCGAGGGGCGACGGCTGCTCCTGGTGGTGACGGCGGGACGAGTCGTCGTGGCTCCGCCGCATCGTCGGCTCGGCCGGCGCCTCGTCGTCGTCACGGCTGCAGAACACAGCAGGCGGGAGAAATTTAACGCACAAACAAATGAAAAAATGCTGGCCCACTTTTTATATATATATATATATATATATATATATATATATATATATCTTTTTATTTAGCATCAACAATCTGGAAGATAGATATACAGGTACTATCCAGGAAATTATATATCCTGATAATATAATATCCTGAAAAGGTTGTTGTGTTTCTGCAATTCAACTTAAAAGGTGAATGGGACATATTATATAAAGGAATAATATGCAAATCAATATATTTCAAGTTTTTTTTATTTCTTTGGATTTTGCTGATCAGGTCTTGCAGCTTAAAAAAAACCCCTCAAATTTTGTAATTCTAAAAAATATAAAAAGAATCAAAAAAGAATGTAGATCAAAGATGAAAATAAATAAATAAAATAAAATAAAAAAAATAAAAATAATAATAAATATATATATATAGATCAAAAACGAAAAAAATAAAATAAAATAAAAAAATAAAAAAATAATATAGCTCAAAAATGAAAAAAAAAAAATATAAAAATAATAAAAATACTAATGAAATAATGACAGCTTAGCCAATTGTTCTGTGCCTCTCTGCCTCTTACCGGAGTTTCTCCTGCTCCCTGCGGATCTGCTCGGCTTGTGCTTTCAGCTGTCTCTCTCTCTCCTCCTTCTCCCTGGCCGCCCTTCTGAACTGCTCAAAGCTGTCGCTGGAGGAGCGCACTGCAGAGGCCGGCGTGGACTGCGACCTCTGAGCCAGACTGGCCCAGGAACCCATGTTCTTCAGCTTGGAATCCTGGAGGAGGAAGAGATTTAAAAAAAAAAAAAAAAGGTTGAAGAAGAACAGATTCCTCCCGGAGCTTCGGAGTCTTTTTTTTTTTTATTATCTCGCACTAACTTGTGTCTTCTTGGGCCCGACTGGAGTTTTAGGTTCTTGTTTTATTTTGATATCTTGCTGGCCACAAGATGGTGCTGGAGAGTCGGAGAGGCAACAGCCAGGCTGAGGACCTTCAAAGGATTTCACGTCTAAGCCTGCAAACAAACAATTTGGTGTCAGTGATGCCACGTATGCACGCACCCACACCGGGCTCGTGCACTGTGCTCGTACTCGCAAATACCGAGCGGTAGCACGACACCAATGCCAGTTGTATGTATATTTATTAGAGCTGTCAGTCGATTAAAAAAATTAATCCAATTAATCGCATGGTTTTCCATAGTTAACTCACGATTAATCGCAAATTAATCGCATATTTCTTTATCTGCTCTAAATCTACCGTAAACTGATATTTTTCCATTTTTTTTAAATAATCATATCAACATGGGAGCAGGCAAATACTTGCTTTCTGCAAATGCAGCATGTTTATTCGTGTTGGAGCAATGACAAGTACTACAAACAAAACAAAAGCATAGGGTAAAAACCCTATGGTAGTACTACCAAAATTTGTATATTTTACTTTTCAACTCGAACTTGAACTATTCATTCCCTTTTTTCAGCAGCCATTAACACAAAAGGATGACCCTTACGCCCGGTTCACACTGGACGCGGAAGCGCCGCGAAGCGCCGAGCGCTTCAGTTTGGTGCCCATGTTAATCAACGTAGTGGTTCACACCAGACGCGAACGGGCGTAGGTGTGTGTGTGTAAATAGAAACATGCACTCAGGTGTCCATCTCAAGACCTCTTTCATAATGATCACTGACCGGCATCTCTAGGATCAAACAGACGTATTTTGATCAAGTCTTCCTCTGTGTGTGTGTGTGTGTGTGTGTGTGTGTGTGTATTTGTTTAATCTCTCTCGCACTCTGATACCATGTACTGACAAATATAACATACACATATGATCGAATTTGTCATTCGGTTTTAATTTTGAAATTTGTTTATTTTGAAAATTCACCGGATTTTCTTGTTTTTTTTTGAGCGACTTCCTGTACTATTGACGCGGATCGCTCGCGGCTCGCGCACAAAATAGAGCAGACGACAAAACGACAACTGCATGGCGCGAGCCGCGCGCTTGTTCGCGTCTCGTGTGAACCACCACATTTATTAATGTGGGCGCCGAATGGAAGCGCTCGGTGCTTTGCGGCGTTTCGCTTCCACGTACAGTGAACTGACGTTAAATGCATGGCGCGATCCGCGAGGGGAGCAGCGCGCCTGTTCGCGTCTGGTGTGAACTACTACATTGATTAACATGGGCGCCGAATGGAAGCGCTCGTTTCCATTTACAATTGACGCCTTATCCATGTTAGTTCTTCCTAGTGCTCATCTACGCTCAGTGTCTTTTTCTTTTTTTGTTGTGTTTACAAGCCGGCTGCAAGCGTGTGACTGTGTACTGTGAGTCAATTCATTTCCCGTTTCCACAATCTACGGAATGGCCAAAGGTTCAAAAAGCGCCGTGTGCGTTAATTGCGCGATGAAAAATTTATCGGCGATAAAGTGGCGTTAAGTTAACGCGTTAATAACGCGTTAACTTTGACACCCTTAATATTTATACGACAATCTTGTTAAATGTGTGTTTGTGCGGCAGTGGAACTTGTGACAGTTCACCCTGTGCTGGAAAAAGCTGAGTGTTGTTCAAACAACATCTGTGGCAAAATAACACACAAAGTCATACTATGATGTGTAACGGCCTTATTAAGTACTGGGTATCTGTGAGTACTGAAATGCAAGTACTCGTACTCCAAAAGGTGGCATGGCTGCTTCCCTACTCATAGCCATTAAAGTGCTTTTGGTGTTATTGATATGATGCCTGCTGATGGTGACCTAGCAGACCAGATTCTGCCAGGGTTTTAGTGAAGCCTGAGAATGGAACCCCTCTTATGCTGTCTTACATACAGTACTGCCCAGTACATTAGAATCTCCTGAGCAGGTTGTTGTACTTATGCCCATGTGTGAACTCTTGTGAGCCAACAACCCAAGACTCAGGAGCCTTTTGCAGGTGTTTTGGATTCTTTGGACTCTTTGAAGCTACAAAACTGAAGCTTTTCACAGTATTCTCATTTTCTGAGTTTGTGGTTTTAATAAGCTAAAAATCTTAATCAGCAAAGTTACAACAAGGAACTGCTTGAGACGTCAATTTGTGTGGAATGGCTCAATAAAATGTGTTGCTTTCATCTTTGATGTTAAACTGCCAAAATAAAACAACTTTTACTTGATATTCTCATTTTTCGGGTACTACTGTAAATGTATCTTTATTTTATTTTATTTTCATTTTTATTTAATTCCAATTACACCTGATTAGAAATGTCTGTTTTTTGTTGTTGCTGTTGTTCCCTTTTCCCCTCCATTCTCCTTCCTTTTTCTTTCATTATCTATTAGGAGATGCTTAAACGATTTGTAATGTTGACCAACTTGCAATACCCATCTTTCTTCCAATAAAACAAGTTTAATAACAAAAAAACAAAAAACAAAATAAAGAAAAATGCTTTTGCTGGTTGAACTGGAAGCGAGTGAGCGCGAACTGAGTGACTGTCTAAACACACCACTGACACCAGTGACAAAAAGGGGTACCACACACTGCATGGACCCATCCAGGCAGTCACTGTAAAGCAGTGAAATAAACACGCTGGACTCACCGTGTTTGCTCTCAGCTTTGTGGAGATCTTGAGGCATGACCGGACTGAAGGATGCCAGGGTGACAACGGGAGACTTGGACGACTTCTCTTCTTTCACTGCCACCAGGTTGGACCTCTGCTCCTGGGGAACACACATCAGAGATGGTCACGACAGTGCAACATGGAAATAAACGCAACCTTGTGAGTTTCTGACGGACAAATCAAGGTTCAAGGTTCAAGGTTCTTTATTTGCCATTTGAGCATAAAACAGACATTCCAGGCACATTGGAAGTCTCGTGCGGTGAACCCCGAGTCGGCAGTCTGATAGTAAAAAAAAAAGAAAGAATATAATAAGAATATAAGAGATTTATATACATATATATATATATATATATATATATATATATATATATATATATATATATATATATATATATATGTATATATATATATACAAAAAAAAATGAATAAATTCTATGAGAAATGTAAGGGATATATAACAAAAACAGCACAAAGGCACTTTGTGGAGAACCAGAAGCCCTTTGGCTGCATTCAGACTGCGGGTGAATCTGATCCCAGTCAGACTCCCTCTCTAATCTTTACTGACAAATTCCTACTGAAATAAATAAATCCACACTCTTAAAACTTCAAATTGCGGCAAAAAGATGCTTTTCAGGGTAACTGTCTGTTTTTTTTTATTCTTCTTGTTTTGATAAAAAAAATTTTATCAAAACAACAACAAAGCAACAACAACAACAATAAAAACCAAGACTTAGTCGACCGACTCACATGTTTCTTGGTGTGCAAGGGTGAGTGCTGTCCCACAGTGTGAAACGGAGGCATCTGAGGAGAGTGCATCAGGAGGGGGGAGGGGCTCTGGTGCAGGCAGTCTGCAGGGACAGCAGCAGCAACGTCACAGTGGTCAGCAAGACAACGGCTTTGGAAGAAAGTCATCATTTCCAGCCATACATCGGGAACACACGTCAAGCTCCAGGGTGACCAATGCCACAAGTCAATTTATTTCTTTCTTTATTACTTATTTAGTTGCTCATCGATATTATTTAAGTGACCTGTCTGTGAGAATGATGTAAAACTTCAAAATAAAGTATTATTAATAAAAAAAAAAAAAAAAAGATCCAGTGTGTAATTTTTGACTTGATTTCTGAATTTTGTATTGGGAAAAGCTTAATACACTGCTTATAAAAACATTCATACAAGTTTATAATCTACAGTACAGTATAATAAAGGTTATTTGGTTCTTTTATTTTTCCTTTAAGTGTGTAATATTTGTCTTGGTTTATGATTTCTATATTGATTTTGAACTTAATATACTGCCTATAAATACATTTTTAAAAAGTGTATACTCGCAGTACAATAAAAGTCACTTGGTTTTCCTTCCCTTAAAATGGTTCTCATATATACATATATAAGAATATACATGGATCAATGCCATCTTGCACCGCTATATTTCTAAGGAAGCCTGGTGTGGACAATCCAGCTGCCTGACAGTGTGTTTCACAACTAGGGTGAACAATCGGGTCTTCGTATAAACCAGTGAAGAAGAAAGTGGACGAGGAGTCCAGGGCTGTGTCTCAATTCAGGGTCTGCATCCTTGGAAGGAAGTGTCCTCCGTCTGAAGGAAGCGTCCTCCCAAGGACCCGGCCCAGAAGGACCGACCCAAAACCCGCCTCCTCGTAACCACCGGGACGGTCTAGCCTTGGGCGTATTTCCTGGTAGCGTCACCGTTATTATAGCATCAAGCTAACCATTGG
>NW_027466056.1:645000-655000 GCF_046127955.1 Nelusetta ayraudi | reverse complement strand
TGTAGCGAAACGTCGAGGCAGCCTCTGCATGTTATTCTGTGCGTGGCAGCGTTAAACCCATGTTCGGTGAAGCTGATCTGCGTGGCCCACCCACCTGTCTGGTCTCAAAAGCCTCCCTCCCCCTTCATTTTCCAACGTCTAACCTGTTCCTGTAACTCAGCCAATCGCTGCTGCCTGTCTTGGTCTGAGCCCCCTCCAGAGAACTCCGATTCTGAGGAACTGGAACTATCGTCTTCTGAGACGGCAGGAGGAGGCGGGGCTTGTCGAGTAGAGGGGGCAGGGTGGAGGGCCGACGATGGAGTAGGAAGTGGAGTGGGCTCCTCGGGCTCGTCGGGCATTTTAGCAAAACGCATCTCAAACACATCCTGCAGGAGAAAAAAACACAGAGACGGCAGAAGGAAAACAGAGAGCTCATTCTGCTGATCATGTGACTGTTTAGAATATTGTCCCAGACAGAAAGAGGAAGCAGACAAAACCCTCTGGATCATAGCTCCATCTATACCAGGGGTGGGCAAACCTTTTGGCTCACGGGCCACATTGAGTGATGTGCTGGGCCAGCACCCAATACGTACGTATCCAACATAATTAACATAAAATGAACATATTCTTGTTTTCATTTCTGCAAACATGCATGTATTAAAGCTCCAGCATTGTTTCACTCGAAAAAAAAATAATATGTTGGAAAAATTGCAGAAGACTTTGAACAACAAAAAGCAAAAATTCAAAAGATTCTTTTGTAACATGATTTTTCAAATACTAAAAGAAAAGGGACAGCGTTAACGCTTATATTCACTTTTAGTGGGAACAGTCAATCAATTCTATCATGTTGATTTGGTGTCGGATTTCCTGTCTGGTGCGATCTGCTCTGTTGAGCTCTACGGGATTTAGCAAGATAAAGCTGCTATGGGTTGACAGCGCTGCGGTGCGGAGAGACGCCGCTGAGACGTGAGAGTGGCAGCGATGGCCGTGGTGCTCGGAAATAAGGCAAATGCGCCATCTAGTGGGATGCAAGGCATTACAGGGCAAGTTCAAATGGATGCAGTCATACTTTATAGGATTTTGCGCAATTCTGTCATTCTTCGGCGGGCCGGATGTGGCTCGCGGGCCGTAGTTTGCCCACCTCTGATCTACACCAATTCTAATTGAAGCTTTGTCGTGTAAGAGATGGATTTGTTTGATTTTATTCAAGGAGCATTACGTTATATATGTATACATTTTTTAATAAAAAAACAAAAACACAAACACAAAACATACATATGTGTATGTATGTAAGTTATGTTAATTAAATATAAATATGAGAAATGACTCTGAGTTAATGAGTTAAAGTCCAACCTGTGGATTGAGTTTTTCAGTGTGTCTGACGCGATGACGCTACCTGTAGTTTGCGGGCCATGCCGACCACATCGTGGTCGGGCGGATTGTACTTGTAGCAGTTTGAGAACATCAAGCGCACGTCCGCTGCAAACTCCTGAGCGTCTCGATATTGTCTGTTGTCGAGCTTTTTCTGAAAGAGAGGGAGGAGGAAACAGCGTGAACATCCAATTCACTTTGCTGCTCAGTGCTTTGGCTTCCTCTAAACCAGCACCCACCACCCCCACCCCCAACCTTTTCAGCACCACAGCCCTGCGGTTTAATGCAAGACAATATTTTCACGGACCGGCATGAAAACTGTGGTATTTTCTAAATGTAATAATAATAAACGTGAATCCACTGTGTACACGTTTGGAACTTTATTAGCAGCGTCCTCTTAACATGGCGACAACAAGATAAAAAAATAAGAAATCTGCTCTGTTAAACTTTGCTTTCTTTTTCTTGGGAGTCGTGGACTCTTCCGTCTCCTCCCTGGGACTTTTCCTCTTTCCAAAGACGCTCGCTTTCACTCATGTTGCTCGCTAGCTCGCTAGCTCGCGGGTTCAATCTCGCGGTAACGTATCAGGTGACCGAGACGAGCGTTCGATGGACGCAACTGAGAGAAATCCGCTCATTTTTCAAAATAAAATTCTCCAGACTCAGACAATGAATGAAACGGGATTCATTTAACGCAAGTTAATCATTCTTTCTGTCCGGCACCGGTCGGCGTTTCAAAAACATCCTCACCTTGATAGTGGCCAGGTCCATCGGATGCTTGATGATGTCGTAGTAGTCGTGAAGGCCGAGAGCTTTGATGTCGACGGGTTTGTAGAAAGGCCAGGCGTACGCCGTGTGCTTCTTGGACAGCATCTCTCGGACCAGCCGCGCGCAGAAGCGCAGGTGATCCTGCCGCTTCTGCGGGGCCATTCCTCCGGCTTCCAGGCTGCTTCCGAGGTGATGCTGCGAGTCGGGCTGCAGCGCTTCCCTCTTGGGCTGCTTGAACGGCCGAGCGGTCTCACGTCGCGGCCGAGTGTCGGCGGAGACGGGAGAGGACGCGCTGAGCTGGTCGTTGGCTGTGGGGGTGGTGGTGTCCGCTTTTCTCTTCTGGCTCTTTCTCGGCTATTTGAGGGGCAGCGATCAGATGTTAAGCAAAAAAACAAACAAACAAACAAACAAAAAAACAGAACCGCCGCTGTTTTTTTTGTTCCTCACCTTGATGAGGGCGGGGGTGCTCTGTAGCATCGGAGGAGGATGCAAGGCCGGGTGCAAGAGGCTGGGCGGGGGAACGGCGGTGATGCTCTGGATCAGGACATCGGGCGTTGGGAGAGGGTACGGAGGTCCGAGATGTGGAGCGTGGGAGGACGTAGGAGGCACACGTGGGGGCGGGGGCTGAGCGAGAGCCAAGGTGGGCGGGCCTTGAGGCTTGGCTTGGGCGTGAGACAGTGGGGCTGCGCAGGAGGAGGAGGAGGAGGAGGAGGAAAAGCCTCGGGTGTGTGGGGTGGTGGAAGGAGACGAAGAGTCTTGTCCTGAATCCGACTTGGAGATCAAAGCTGGGAGTAAGGAGGAGGAAACACCATCAGGACGCACGGTGCACAGGGGTCGCAAGTCCAAATCCCAGACTTGTTCCATAATCCACTTCCCAGAATTCACTGCAATTTTTTCTTTTTGGATGATACGACATCAAATTAAATAGACTGCGACCAATGTGACTTTGCAGACCACATTTCTGGAAAGAAGATGTTTGCTTGTCGTCTATGGGCACTAAATCTAGATTTCCAAAAATACACCAACTTCTTATGCCGATGAATGAATCAGTACGACCTGGCAAAGCCTGCAGTACATCTCTCCTACCTTGCTCCCGCCTGATCCCACGACGGCCTTTGGCGACTACGCTGATCTCCTTCTCCTCCTGCGGCATCTGCGTTATCATCTGAAGAAAGTGCTTTTCCAAGGCTTCTGCCATCAGAACAATGTCATCACCTGGCTGAAAGCATAAACGTGTTTCGAAAGGTTGTTGGGGTTTGTTTTTTTTTAGTTGTTGCAGGGAACAGCAGGAAGTCAAAAGTGATTTCAAATCAAGAGATCCGTTTCTGACCTTGTTGTAGATGTAGCAGTTTGTGAACATTGTATTGAAGTCATGTATGCACTCCTGGGCGTTCCAGTAGAAGCTGTTCTCCAGACGCCTTTTGATTGTGCCCATGTCCATAGGGGTCTTGATGATCTTATAGTAATCCTGAGCAAAGAAAAGATCAAGCAGGCTGCGTCAGGTTAGTCCCAAAACCCAACTCTACCACCAAAATGATCAAATATATAGATATATACATATATACTGTGGCTGTGTCTCAATTCAGGGTCTGCATCCTTGGAAGGAAGCGTCCTCCGAAGGACCCGGCCTAGAAGGACCGACCCAAACCCCGCCTCCCCGGTAACCACACGGGACGGTCTAGCCTTGGGCGCATTTCCTGGTAGCGCCACCGCCGGTCCCTCCTGCTGGCCAACCCCGGAAGTGACGTTTTCATAGCATCAAGCTAACCCTTGGTTCGCCATCCAATGATGATGTTGGATGTTCAAATAAGTAAAAACCCTTCGTTAAAAACTGAATATTTGATGTGAAATTTCAATACTGAAATTTATACGTGGTGTCTTTGCCAGTAGATGGCGCTAATTTCAGCTGACTTCACAGGAGCCCAGGATGCTTTGCAACAGCACGCAAAGCATCCTGGGATACAGAAGGAGGTGAAGGATAGTAGCGGTGCAGCCTTGGAATGGGCTAACAGTAGGGCGCATTTGGAATTGGGAGGAGCCTTGACCGTTGCGCAGTGCTATGAAGCAACTTCCTTTCAGACCCTGAATTGAGACACAGCCTGTATGTATGTATGTATGTATATTGTGTTGGGTCACGCCTTGATGATGGGGCTGGCAGTGCCTTGCATGGCAGCGGCCACCCACTGGTGTCTGAGTGGGTGAGTGGGTGAATGGGTGAATGGGATGCCATTGTAAAGCACTTTGGGGAAAGCGCTGTAGAAGTGCCGTCCATTTACCATTGGGACAAGGCTACTGGAGACGCAGCCGATTGTCATGATTGTGAAATTGTGGCCGTGTTTTGGGACATTTCAGGAATAATCAGCACTTCTTCCTGTCCAGGTTCACTGACTTGACGGAACACAGCACTCACACTCAAATGTCAAACGTACGCATGGTACGGCTTGCCTAGTGTGTGTGTGTGTGTGTGTGTGTGTGTGTGTGTGTGAGAGAGAGAGACTCAGGTCTTTCATAGTTTATGGTCAGTGCCTGTGTGCCTGCTGGTCCTGCACACTTGCCATCAACTCCCTGACTGATAGAGCTTTCCTGCTTGGACGGTGGGAGGATTACGATCCTGGATTGTTAAACTGGAGGATACTGGAGACACTGACATGCAGTGCACTTCAAACCATCGTTCAACTGAGACACTGAAATGCTAATTGTTATCATTTTTTTTATTCTCAAAGAAATTGAATATCTTAACACAGACACAATAACTTATTGTTTCTTTTAATTGGGTGGGGCCACTAAATATACCCCCAACACACACACACACACACACACACACACACACACACACACACACACACACACACACACACACGAGCTAGTTCCAGTTGCTCAACAACACTGTCTGTTAACTGATCCAAGTGATATTGCAACAGTGAGGTCAAAAATCGAATAATAATAATAATGATCAATAATTCATAGAGGACAGTCTAACAGTCTAACATTAATGACGCATCATATTTAATAACACGGTAAAAATATTATGCAACAGCGGAACCCAAAGCATTTGCACTCGTTACTTTCCACTCCACTGGTGCTACTGGGCAAAAAGACTTACAGGTAAATTGAGTTTGACTGCGTCCACAGGAGCTTGGAAAGGCCATGCAAACTGATGTTTCCATAATGGCTTCACAACTTCTTTAAGGAGATACTGAAAAGGAGAAAAGGACACAGAATTAGGCTCAGGCCCAAACACGAGACAAAGACTGGCCGAGCGACGCAGGAGTAGAATGTTGTGTGCCTGCAGCTGGTTGGTCTGTCGCCGAGGCTTGGAAGGATCACACGTGTCAGGAGGCGGAGGGTTGAAGGCGAGGGGCGGCGGGGCGGAGATGGGGTTCTGGGAGCTGCAGGTCTCCAGTCCGTCTCCCATTGTGGTCGTAGGCTGCAGCGGCTGGGCAGGCAGTTTGGGCTGAGTGGACCCGACGACGGCAGGTGGGACTGGAGGGACCCGGCTCAGGCCATCACATTTCTCCCTCAGCTCTCTGGAAGAACAAACCATGGAAGCGTTACCACCGCAGCCACGAACGGCGTCGCACAAGGAGGGTGGTGCAAGCGTTTTTCAATGTGGACCGGACGAGATGACAGAGGTCGCGCTCAGGTCCCGGGTTGCGCCCAAGTGCTGCCATCGCGAGGTGAACAGAAAGATTGAGACACAGGCTGTGTCTCAGTTCAGGGTCTGCATCCTTCTAAGGCTGCATTTGAAAGGAAGCTGCGTCACAGCACTGCGCGAAGGCGAAGGCTCCTCCCAATTCCCAAAAGTCTGAAGGACGCTCCAAATGCGCCCTCCAAATGCGCCCTTGTTTTAGCCGATTCCAAGGATGCACCGCTACTATCCTTCATCTCCTCCTGTATCCCAGGATGCTTTGCAGAAGCACGCAGAGCATCCTGGGATTCTGGGAAGTCGGCTGAAATTAGCGCCATCTACTGGCAAAGACACCACATAGAAATTTAAGGGTTGAAATTTCACATCAAATATTCAGTTTTTAACGCAGGGTTTTTACTTATTTGAACATCCAACACCATCGTTAGATGGCGAACCAATGGTTAGCTTGATGCTATGAAAACGTCACTTCCGGGGTTGGCCAGCAGGAGGGAACGGCGGTGGCGCTACCAGGAAATACGCCCAAGGCTAGACCATCCCGTGTGGTTACCGGGGAGGCGGGGTTTGGGTCGGTCCTTCTGGGCCGGGTCCTTGGGAGGACGCTTCCTTCCAAGGATGCAGACCCTGAATTGAGACACAGCCATTGTGTTTTGCTTGCTGTCGAGTCACCGTGAGATTGATAGCTGTCCCCCGATTGGCTTCTGAGGCACAGTTTGGTGAACTTTGACCTCTGATTGAAAACCATCACTCATAAGTCAGTCCATCGTTATTGTGGCATAAGCCTTCCTCACGTACTGCATATCTAGAGAGAATTATTTTTCATGTTTTCATTTGTCTTCCTTTCATAGCCCCTACCCCCCCCCTCCACTTCCCTCACACTGTCAGCAAGCCAATGATAGTAAGCAGAAGCACTCGTTTTCATGCACCTGATGATGATGATCCCAAATGAAAACGTGGCAGAATCATTGTCATTTACAAGTGCGATTGCACATGAAGCGTGAATGGAGACAGTTAACAGGCTGCATACTGAGCAAAGCATTACTTTATTTTCTTTCAACTGGTCACACTAGTGCACAGCACAATGATTCAAAGACGGTACTCGACTTGACAATATTTGAGATTAGCCTGTTATTTAAATGAGCAAAAAAATTAAAAAGCAGAAATCCAAATGATGTTTGATAAAATAGAACAGAGAACGGGGGGGGAGAAGAGAGAATCTTTCAGGGCCTTTCAGTCTCTCGGATGAGGTTACCGTCTTGACACTAATACATAGCCAATGGATTTTCACATTGCGGCTCAATTTCCCTGTGGTTCTCCGTCTAATAAATTAGATTTGGTAAAATATTACATCCTTACTTGTACACTTGCAATTAAAACAGTCCTACCGGCCTGGGTGTGCAATGCCATTTTTCTTTTTTGGCAAACAGCAGCAGCAGCAACAACAACTGACGCTAACGAGCTCAAAGTGATGACTTAAAAAAAAAGATATCTATACATGCTAAAAACAAAAAAGGCAGTGTATTTTCTACCCGTGTTTTCAATACGTGACACAAACGAAAAGACATTAATGTGAGTCGATTAAAAAAAAAAAAAAGAAGACGTTTTCGTGTCGCTACAACGTACGACCAGGTACGACAGCCAGATCCAAGCTAACTCTTGAAGCACCGCGCAGCAAACTCAACTTAAAGTCGTAGCAGGTCCCATTCCCGGAACCAACCTACGGGGAGAATCTGAATAGCTTCACGTAAAAAAATAAAAATAAAAAATAAAAAATAAAAAAATAAAAAAAAACTTAATGACCGAAAACAGCGATCAACCATCACCAAATTTCCCGTGGGCATCTCCAGTCATGCCCATGGTTGATCGTTGATTTCGGACATTAAGCTAACGTGAAGCTTTTAAGCGATTTAGAATATCCCCACTCACGTAACGAACCTACGCAGCACGTCACGCGTGAGTTCGTGCGCATCCACTTGCGCAGTCGCGCTGTTCTGTCACGAACACGGCCTGCGGAGCTACAAACAAACAGCCTGAGCTCGCTGGCTTGGCTAGCTAGGTGGCTAATACAGAAGCTAGCCTCGCAACCCCATGACAGCGGACAGTGTGTCGGACGCTACCCAACGAACAAAATGACCTTCACACCGGCGTGGACATACCGACAAGAGAACGCAGAAAAATGTACCCCGGCGGCGAATCGGTTCATTTTCCAAACGCGGCAATTGGCGCATATTTTACGTGCACGAAACCGGCGCAAAGGCCTACCGAAGCGAGCCCCATGCTCCCCCTTGCCCTGCCTGCGCCGAGGCGCACACCGCACACTGACAGCGCGCCAAACAGCGCTGCCGTTTCCCCCCCTGTTGGATTTACCTTTGACTGATTCAACTCGGCGTTCGCTCTTGAGCTGATATTCCAGTGGCAGCTTCATAAAAACGGAAAAAATGTTGCTGTCTACTCCTCTCGTTGCTTGAAGCGCTCCTGGCGGACTTTTTTCCTCGCCCTAAATCCAGAACAAACAGTCGTCTCTCTTTTGACGTCAGTGACGTCAGACGCACCGGGGAAGAGGGGGCGGGGGCGCGAGGCGGCGAAGTTTTGCCATCCGGAATGTTAGCGACGACCTCGAATCCCCGCTCCTTGGTCTAAAGCCGGACTTTGTCGCCTTTTCAGCGGCAGTAGTCCGTATTAAAGAGGCCTGAAATTCGCAGGCGATGCTCGTGTTTTAATTGAATAGCAATAAATACATTTAAAAAATCCCAACATTTCATCCAAAACGCCAATGTTAATGATTCTTTTAGCGTCCAGTGAAAGTTAACCGGCAGGATTTTTTTTTGATTTCATTTAAAAATATTGTTTTAAATTAAAAAGACGCTAGTGTTTTTTTTTTCCATCTATACAAAAAAGGGCATTGTTATCCGATTTCTAATAATTAAAACAAACAAAAACTCTGATGACACAAAGCAACACGCACACACATACATATATATACTGTACATATACACACATATATATACTGTACATATACATACATATATATACTGTACATATAAATACATATATATACTGTACATATACATACATATATATACTGTACATATACATACATATATACACACTGTACATATACATACATATATACACACTGTATATATACATACATATACACACTGTACATATATATATATACACAGTATACATACATACATATACTGTACATATACATATATATACTGTACATATACATATACTGTACATATATATATTTATATATACATAAATATATATATACACACACACACACACACACACACACACAAATAAATATATAAATGAATAAATAAATAAATGTGTATGCAGCACATCACAGGAGAGTGCACGCAAGATCCTAGAATGATTACAAACATGAGATTAACAGCTATATTTGTAATAACGTTTGCATTTTCCACATTATGTACTAGTATTTTATATACTAATTATGAAGACGGCATCCCTGACCCGAACAGCAGCGGTTTAATATCAGATAAAGTCAGCTGCCGCACCTCAAGCTTTTTCTTTAGTCGAATCTCCAGGCTGCGTTAAAATGTTTTTGACATTTTTCTCATTTGGTGAAGCACTTCCAAACCGCTGCAGCCACACCAAAGAACTTTCACCTGCAAGTGTTTCAGATTGACGCAGGTTAGAGTAACGTTGCTCATTAAGTCATGAACAATTTATTTCATCGACGCTGTGGCGACACTTTGTGTAAAAAAAAAAAAAAAAAAAAATTAAACTGTGAAACTTGTGAATTCATTTAGCAAATTTATTTTCTTACTGGCTCAATAACAACCGTTACGGATGAATTCTGACACGTTCATGTTCCATTACCTACGTCGATCCAGTGGTAAAAATAAAAAAGCATTAAGATTGACTCCACGGAGGCTCTGTGCACCACCAAACACAAAGGACAGCCCGCTCTCAACGTATGAAACTCACGTACACTATGACTCGACGCACAATGCTGAAGATATATCGGAAGGCTCTACACAAATATATCCAAATCAAAACATTTGTTAACAAAAAGGCACAAGTCAAGAGAAACGTTTTTTGTCTTTTTAGGGTTCTTCACTTTCTTTCTTTCTTTTTTTTGTTGTTGTTGCAAAAATGCACTCTCTCATCCTCTCTTGAACTACAAAAACAAAGGACAATTTACAGAACTATTCATAGAACAAGGAAATAATAATAAGCAAAGGTTAAGCAAGTCTAAAA
>NW_027466056.1:605000-640000 GCF_046127955.1 Nelusetta ayraudi | reverse complement strand
TTATTGTTGTTATTTCATTTTTAAATATGTTATTGGCCTGTGGCGAAGACTCTTTATTCCAGATTTTAATTGACTTTTCTTTCTTTTTTTTTAAAGTTGAAAATCAATTTCGCATGCCTGCAATATTACGTTTTCTATTGTATAGCATTGAGCTTTGCTTGTTCTATATTCAGGTTGAAGCAAAACTTGCTTGGCTCCTGATAAAAAGGTTCACTGTTCTACCTGGAGGAAGATTTGTTTTCCCCAATAAATTTCAATGATGGCCTGCGCGACCAAGTCCAAATTCTAACCCCACTGTGTTAAGCCTATAAATCTCTCCCTGTATCACTGAAGATGATCTGTTTGGTGACAGGACCAAATCAAATTCAATGCACTGCCTAAAGACTAAAAGCAGAAAAGAAAATGGCAGTGGTAGAAGAGTGGTGGTCACCTCCTGGTCCTAACACGGGAGCGAGGCGTGCACGTACCTTTCCAGGAAGCCCCGTCGCTTCCTCATCTTGGGCTGCTTGTCCTGACCTTGGGCGGCGGCCGGCTTGACCAGAGGACTGTTCTTCTCCTCCTCCGCAGCAGCAGGTACAGCTGAACACACAGCAAGGAGACCATGAGGAGAGTCTCAGCTTGAAGAACTGAGGCTTCCTCGTCATGAAGGATGGATCAACTCACCCTCATCTGCAGCAGGTTTGGTCTCCTGGCAAAGACAGTTTGACATTGCAACTTAATAAATTTGAGTCATTTCAAATTTTCAAATTTATTAACATCTGTTATTTTACGTAATGTTTTTAAGAAACAAACAAAAATTTCAGATTACATTGTTATTAGACTGTTTTAGCATCTACTACTGTCACTACTGTATGAAACACAAACGCAACACGTGATAATCCCACCCAGTGGGCGGTACCAGTACCCACCGGAGGTTCCGTCTTTGCTTCGCAGTCATCTCCATTTTTCTCTGTTTGTTCCGGGGGGACCAAGCACAACAGCATCAGCATCAGCATTAGCATTAGCATGCAGAAGAAACAGTCTGCAGGGGTCTCACCCCTTGCTTACTTTAGTAGTATCAAGAGGATGATTTACAACAGGGGTGTCAAATGTACGGCCTGCGGGCCGGATCAGGCCCACAGACAGGGTTTTTCGGGCCCGCGATGTTGTTTAACGTCTCCCACCTGCCACTACAGTTGCCAAGCGTCCCTTAAAAACAGAAATGTCTAGTTGTTTGGTTTTTGACTTACTTGATCATTATTTTATTTTATTTATATTTTTTTACTATAAAGAGAGACATTCAGGCTAATATTTGGTTAAAAATAGTTAAAATGTTTTTTTTTTTTTTTTTTCAAAATTGATGCAGAATGTCAATAAAAATGTGAATTAAAAAAACAAAAAACAAAACAGAACATTTGACAATGAAATGGTACGACCCGTTTGGACTGGGCGCTGGACGAAGGTTTGTCCTGTATTTCTGAGTAGTCTTGAACGTAAATTTATTTTCGATGCAAACAAGGGCTCGGCGATTTTGGTCAAAAATAAAATCCAAATTTTTTTATCTCTGAAAACTCGATATTCGATTTTTCTTTTTTCGGGGCCCATTCACAACCGCTGCGCAGCTTGAGTAGTAGTAGTAGGCTATGAATCAGGATCGCTCGCTCTTTCCAGCAGCAAACGAAAACGGCTAAGCTCCTCCCACAAGTGGTGGTTCTATTGGCTCAGCTCACTAAAAATCTCACACACACACACACACACACACACACACACACACACACACACACACACACACACACGGCCTGTGCAGTACAACGAGTTGGACACCCCTGGCTTGGAAAGTACCTTGGACGTCTTTTGCTCCAGCGACATCTGTCTTACTCATCTTTGACTCTGGCTCCTCCGCCTCAGAAACGGATTGTTTCCTCTTCTTCTGGACGTCGCGCTGCGGCTTCACTTGCTACGGTGAACAAAGTCAGTTTGGACATTCAAATTAGCCTCGGGGAAAAAACAAAAATTTAAATACCCCCTAAAGGCGATATTTAGACAAGTCAACACTCTTCATCAGATTCAAACACTTTCAACAACAGTGAAAGTAAAAAGACCAAACAACAACAACAACAAAAAAAAATCTAATTTGACAAAGAAATCCATAAAAAAAAAATAAATAAAAAAAAATAAAAAAAATATCAAACCGTAAAACATCCACACGAACAAGACCGTGAATTGGAAGTGTACTCGCCACTTTGCGTTACTATACAAAGGGGCCCCATCCATGAGGGCAATTCTGCTACCAGTAAAGGCTGGGAGGAGTTAAACTGGGAACGTGACGCTCCAAACAAACTAGCAAACAAACAAACAAACAAACAAATCTGGGAGTGCTTTATTGCTTAACATGGTGGCTCAGCGCAGGCACTATGGTGCTTAGGGCTGACTTTGCCGCCGCTTGGTTGCCATCAGAACGGGCCTTGAATTGAGTGCAGTCAGTGTCTCAGCAGGTCTTATGTGGCTGGAGGTACTTACTTTGTTAAGGGGTCTCTTGCGGCCCCGCTGGCGGCCGGCCCGCGGGCCCCCTCCAAAGTGCCTCCCGGGGAAGTCGTGAGGCCCTTGGATGGAACCCTGGTGGAAAGCCACACTCTCGGGGTACATGCGGTTGGACAGGAGGGATGGGAGCTTTCCTCTACCACCTCCCGGAGAGTGGCCACGGTGGGGCTGGCCGCCGCCACCGACGACGCCACCTCCCCGCCCGCTGCCACCTAGTGGCGTGGGCTCAGACCTGCGGCTTGCAAACCCTCCTCCCACTCCTCCTCCTCGGCCCATGGCACTTCCACCCCGTCTGGGGGAGCGTCGGCCCGCCGCCAGCCATCCTCCGGCGCCGGCGCCAGCGCCGCCTCCCTGGCCACTGCCGAAGGGCTCTCTGACATTCTGTCGCATTTTGGCGACTCCATAGGACGAGGAAGGGCTGTCAAAGCCGCCGCCTCCTCCTCCTCCTCCTCCTCCTCCTCCACCTAGCCCCATTCCCCCTCCAAAGCCCGAACTGCCCCGCTGACCAAACATCACGTTGTCCCCGCGGCCATCGCCGCAACCATAGCTACTGCCGCCAGATCTGTAGAGATCTCGTGGGGAGGTGAGGCCAGAGGTGCGCGAGTCGTAAGACTCGAACTGGTCAAACCTGTGGGAGGGAGGGAGGGAGAAAGTTGATAGAGAAGAGCAGAGAGCAGGCGAGGCAAGAAGGACACGCAGGCAGGGCTGGGATTTCTCCACCCGCTGCTCCTTTTCCTCCACGGTCTTGCAGAACAGAACGTATGCAACCACATCATCATAGTACGACGGCGACCCACACATCACTCGTGCTCCTGGGCTTTGCTTCAAAAAAAAAAAAAAAAAGAAGACTTTTTTTTTCTCTCCTTTTCATTCTTACAAGAGCCGAACAAAAACAAACAAAAATATTCTGCTGCTGGTTGTATTAAGCAGTTGAGGTCAAATGCAGTGTTTTTTTTTTTTTTACGGGGTGGACAACAGATGTGAGTACGGTTCATGTGGCCAAGCAAAGACATCCCGAGGAGCGACTGCCTGGGTTGGTGTTCAACCGGCACATTTTCTTTTCTTTTGCAGACAACAGTGAGTCGTGAGCTTGGTCTCTCTCTTCTCTCTCTCGCCATTCTGCTGCAGGTCCAGGTCAGAATGAACTGCAGCTGCAGGCTGAGAGCCTCCTTCATCAATGTCCAGCGTTTCAGTCGGATTGCATTAAAGCTGCTAAAACGTCTACGTTTCTTTGGGTCTGACTTGTTGAGTTGCTTCCATTTGAACCAAGTTTGTAATAGTCAAATGAAATGTGACTGGGAAAAATAATAAAATAAAATAACAACTTTCCCTCAGAACAAAAAATAGGGCTGCTGATGGACTGAGTCGTTAACTGCCGCCAGCAACTGTGGCGCAGGAGAGGGCCAAACTGTTACGACTGCAGTCAGCAACTTGCTGCCACCTGGTGGATGAATTGAAACTCACAGTAGTAAAGAGTATTGTGTTCTAGCGGTGTCTTGACGATGCTACGATTCCTCCATTTATCACGATTATAGATGCATCTTTTTGACCCATACGCATTTTTTTTAATACAAATATACAAAGCGCTCCTGTACATGCAGGTACATCAAGCATGCCCCTCCCCCTCGGGGCCACTCCCTCACAGTCTCTCTCTGACCTCCCACTGGAGGACGAAGCATCCCAGCTCACACGGAACCACAAAGGAGCATTTGCACTTGCATCCATGGACAATTCCCCTCGACATGTCGGGAAGCTGGAGCAGCCGGACACTGCTAACCACGCTAACCGTGGCACCACACTGCAGTCCAGCCAACCAAAGCAGTCGAGTCAGAAGACACTTTGCTTTCTGCGAGCTCACTGGACAGTTTTTTTTTTTTTTTGCTTGGGCAAACTGTTTGACTGGTGGTGACAGAGGAGCCGGAGCAGCAGCAGATGGATGGACGGAGTGTTTGGAAACAATATTCTACTGAAAATGAACCAAAGCAAAGTTCTGAGAAAATCAGTGTCTTTGGAGCTCTACCGTGTTGGACTGAAAACACTGAAAACATGATGAAATACGTCTGTTTTTATTGGCAGTATTTATATTGGTTATTATGAATATAATGTGTTCAAGTTCGGCAGGCTGGATTAAAAAAAGCATAATGGGCCTCATATGGGCCTCTGGGCCATAGTTTGCCCAAGCCTGTCTTAGCACAACGTATTATTTGAAGTCACTTGATGGTTGTACTTCAGGCTGCTAGTACGCAACACCAGGGGAGGCCCCGCCCCCATTTCGGAGAATCGGAAAAATTCTGATGCAGCATTTAAAAATAAATCTACTCCACAAGCTGACATTTTATAAATACTGCACTTGATTTCAAATTGTTGCTGTTGAGAAATGTCAAGGTCATTCAAGGTGATAGTACACCTTGAATGAAAACTGCCGTGGCATTTCAAAATAAAGCTCCAAAAATATAGATTATGTGTTAAAAGGTACAGAATTAGTGACACATATTTTAGAAAAATTCCTAGTTATCAATCAATGGTTCAACTTCAGGTTGGCAGTGCATTATGGGATTCCGATGAATACGTCTATTTCTACCGCCTGTTTGTCTAGTTGACAAAACTTGAAGTCATTGTCACACGAGCCAAGCAGCAGCTTGCAGGCCTGACGAGCAACACGGCCGCCCGGTTCCAGCGCTGCTACTGACCGTCTCCATTCACCACCACCTGACTCCACACAGCAGTCTATGCCGCCTAGTTCTCCCTGGCATTTCTAGACCACTACTCCAGAAATCTGACGGGATTTTCTTTGGAATATCTTTGGACAGAGTAATAAAGCCAAGCTGTGAATGAAGTGCAAGAGAAAGCTAGCCTAGCCATAGCAACAGCGACGTTGTATTAGGGATGGGCGATATATCGGCGGTAAGAATATGTCATCTCGCGCTAATAACGATAAACTCGTGTTGACAACGTAATTACGTGCGCAACGCACTTGCTGGCCGGCAGCTCACGTGTCGCACAATAACGAGCACGGTGCTGATAGCGCACCGACCGTGCTCGAGAATCCATCGTGGATTGTGTGCAAAGTGACAATAAACACCACGGAAACGATTTGTAAACATCCTGTTTTACTTTTTATTTATTTTCTTTCGGGTCAGCGGACCGGGATGTTGAGGCAGGAAACGCAAAAAATGTTAGCGAACTTTTACTGACACGACTCCCGAGTCAATTTTAGCATGGACCTTTTCAGACTTTGTGTTCTAAAGGAACTCGAAGCAGACGTTTATCCACGCCGTCTTTTCACGAGCGATCTTTCTTTCTGTTCTCTGTGGCGCTTGTTTTTTTTTTTAGCGAGCTACTGCTTCTGCAAACACGGCGTGCTCCAGGCGTTCTTCTTCTTCTTCCGCCTTGCGGCGCCACACCAGGCCGGGCATAAGAACTACATCGTTTCCAGTCGTTTCCAGCGTATCCGTGTAAACAGAATTTTTTTTAATTTATTTTTTTTATAAATACGGCTTCGTGTAAACGCGTTTCTTTTCGAGTGCGATTTCAAAAAAAAATCCCAAAACATGGAGTTGAATTGTTTTATATTTTTTATCGTCACTTTTATCGTTATCTCGATAAATGCCCGAAATTATTGTGATAAAACTTTTAGTCCATACCGCCCATCCCTACTGTTATATCATTACAGTCACAGTATCTATGTCCAATATGCACTGAAGATTCCACTGCATTCCAGTGACGGTGCATAACCATATGTCCTTCACATTTGGTTTATTTGAGGGCAACGCGAGCATCCAACCCACATTATGAAGTGTGTTGCTAAGGTCCTTACACACCGTGCAAGAGACGAAGCCACGCAAACAAACGATGCAAAAATGCCAATTTTTCTGTAGACGCCAAGCGAGAGGCGAATATGCATAGAAATTTTGCTAAGCCAATAAAGGTTGCCGCTCTGTCTTTTGCTTTTAAAGTGTGGCGACCGAGACGTTTTGTTTTACGTGCATACCAGGAACCACCGCCTTCTACACCACGGCTTTTACAAGTAAATCAGATGACATGGCAGAGTTCAACACGACGATCCTGGAGCTCAAATTTGACCCGGTGAAATTTGGCCAATACTTTCGAATTTGTTTGCCATTACCTAAGTGTTGATGCGACGTATACATCGACAGGCCAACGTGATCACTTTGATTGGTCAGAGTGAGGTCCAGCCGTTTGCCTTTTAGCAAAAAAAACAACCAATTTCTGCTGCCGGTGCGTACGTTTGCATTGACATCAAGGTTGTTTTTTTTTTTTTTTAAGAAACAAATTTTTCACCTCGCATATTTGCTCCCGGTGTCGAAGGACCTTTATGCTGGACTGTCATTACCGGTTGCCTTCTTACTATCATAGCGGTGCAAGATGGTCAACTACTGTGAGCCATATGTATATGTATATGAACCAGTGGGTAGGAAAACCAACAACTACTTCCAGCGATTGTAGAAAGACACTAATATATTTATGTGTATTAAATGTTTGCTAATGAATCTTGACAGCTTTTCCATACTGTAACTTTGCAATCAATTCAATTTAATAAGTTCAATTATTTGACCAAAAAAAAAAAGTCATACTGCAGATCCCCAATAAGGCATCAAAATCTAGATTTTCTTTTCTTCTAAATATATTACAGTGTCAAAGTGGTGACAACCCCATGACTTGTTCACAGGCAACTTCTCAGCCACATGCTACCACAGCATGTATTTGACATCTCCATTACTAAAACACATCATAGACGACGCTTGCGACCGCAAAACTTGCACGCATACTGACAGAATATTACCGTTTTTGGACAGAATAAAAAGTGAAGTAAGAAAAAAAGTGTTACCTGTCAGCGCGAGAGCTTTTAAATCCTCCCTCCAGCTGGGTGAGCATGTCCAGGCGCTGATTGATCTTTGCAATAACCGCGTCTGCGTGCGTGCCTGAGGACGAGAGCAGAGACGATCCAGACAGCCCTCTCTTCATGTGACTGCCGCCTCCGTACGCACCGAGCCCGGACATCGAGTCCTTGTGACCTCCCCCGTACAGGTCAAAGCCACCAGAACCTGACACAGGAAGGGATGAAAAGAACTGCATAACTTTTGGATAATGCCATGCAATTCTTGCAACTCTGATGGTGTTTTGAGCCGTGAGAATTACGGCGTATGCGCCTCACGACATTCAATGGAAACGCCTACAAGTCGCAATTGTGCTTTCTCGAATATATATATATATATATATATATATATATATATATATATATATATATATATATATATATATATATATATGTATAAAATATCGCTTTTATTTTGTGAAAAATTGGAATGGAAACGCAGCAATAGAGACAAACAAACATTGGCACTCACAAACACACCTATGGACAATTTAGAGTTTCCAATTCAGTTTTGTTTGTTTTTTATTGTGGGAAGAACGTTGAGAGAACCCAAGCAGACACACAGGAGAACATGCGACCTCAGACCCGGAATGGAACCCACAACCTACTTGCTGGCAATGTTTACCAGTACGCCACCGTGCGTAGGAATAACCCAGACAGATATCCCAGAGTAGTAAGAGTAATTCCAAATAAAAAAAAAATCCTTAAAACATTTTGTATTCTCGATTCACTTTACCTCTGTTTCCTGATCCTCCACCTCCCCAACTGGAGTAACCTGCCAGAGGAGAGAAGACAGTCGGTTGAATGGAACACAATGCACCGCAACGCCTGTGCGATTACGTACTGTGCGCACAGTCGTATTAATCGAATTGTTTCCAGCACAATTATGACAGTCAGGGGCAGCCTGATGGCCTAAATTCATTGAACAACGCGATACGCTGTTTGCCACCCTGGTAGTGTGAATAGGGACATTAACGCAGTGGCGAGTTGAGCCTTGGGATATCTCCGCTGTTCCATACATCAAAGAAACCATTCAAGCCACGTTACGTAAACGATTAAATAAATAAATTACGAAACAAAAACCTGACCGTTGACTGTGTAAAACCACCAAAAACCGTACGTGTCAGTTAGTTGCGTAAAGAAACTGCATCGCTATTGTCCAACACATTAGCAAAAAAAACTTCAAATGTGTGGAAACAATGGGCCTTGCATGATCGATGTGTTAGCGGGGAGACTTAGCGCGTCGGTGGCTACGGAGACCAGTTAGGCACTTACAAAAAAAAAAAAAATAATAATAATAATAAAAGGAAAACAATGCAACGTAAGAACAAGACTGAGCAAGTCGCAAGCCATCGGCTTGTGTTTGAGGGGGAAAAAAAAGAAGACCCTAAAACCCGCCCGTGTGAAAACAGGGAGAGTTGCTCTGAATGGTCACGGCAGAGCAGGCCAGTGTCTCCGGCAAACAAAGCCAATGCGGGGCCGCTGCAATGTAGCCGGAGCAGAATTTCAACACAGAACGGTTATTAAAACTGTGCAACACCTACCAGAACCGAAGCCTCTGTTGTCCATTGTTATTTGAAATTCAGAGTGCTACTAAACAAACAACTCGGGGCTTCACTATTCCTCACGTTAGCTCGTTCGGCTAGCGGCTAGTGGGAGAACAGCTCGGTCTGCCAGAGAGAGCAGCGACGCCTACAAATCACGTGACCGCCGAGTGTTTTCCCCGGAACGGACACGGACAATACTGCCACCTACAGTGTGGGAGTGAGGGAGTGATTCTCCGTGATTCTCCGCCGTCGCCCTCGTGGGGAAATTTGCATAATCACAGCAACTGTGTGTATAGTGCAAAAAAAAAAAGAAAGAAAAATATATCATTTGTTTGACGTAAAGCGTAGTACAAATGAAATTCATAGTGTCCCCTGCTGTGAGGGGCGGTTCTGTAGCAGTATAGAAGCAGGCCAGCAGATGGCAGTATACCTACGTTCATCGTTACCACCTGTACAGGTGCCCAAATTTGTGACGGCTCGCAGGGAACTGACCGGTACGCCCAGTCCCCCCCCCCCCCCTACAGGTGAGGAGTTTAATTACTGTATTGATTATTTTAGACTCGGTACTAGCAGGATGCCCAAATTCGTCCCGTAGGACATTACAGTTAATCCAAAACTCTGCAGCATGATTGTTAACTGGAACTAAAAGGAGGCAGCATATTACTCCAATCTTAGCTTCCTTGCATTGGCTGCCAGTCAAATTTAGAATTGAATTTAAGATTCTAGTTTTAACTTACAAAGCTCTTCATTCTCAGGCTCCTTCTTATATTAGGGAACTCATTGAACTTTATCGTCCTCCAAGAGCCCTTCACTCTGAGGACTCAGGACTTTCAGTTATCCCAAAAATTTCTCGAGTTAGATCAGGAGGTAGGTGTTTCAGTTTTCTGGCACCTTTATTTTGGAACCATCTTCCAGCCTCGCTGAGGGGGGCAGACACAGTTAGTTTATTTAGGAGTAGACTTAAGACTTTCCTTTTTCTTAAAGCTTATAGTTAGACTCCATCCACTGTCAGTTAAGCTGCTGTAAGCTTACGCCGTGGAGGGAGATCTTTCGCTCCCGTTACAGGGATCGTTGCTCTGTGCAGGCGGAGCCTCTATCACTCTCCTCACCCAATCAATCTTTTACTCTATCCACTCTGTCCAAGCTCTCATTATGCTTTGTACAGTATGCTCGATATGCATGATACTGCCGCAGTCTCTGTGTCCCCGGCAGGTGATGACCACTGCGCCAGGAGCTGGATTGTGCTGTCCTGGGGGTCTTGCTGTCATCGCTTCATCCCACCACCACGCTTAAGACCTGGACTTGTCCTATCGGCAGATTGTCCATCGAGCTAGGCTCTTGCCTTCCAAAGCATGGACACTTACACTCCACATGGACAGCAGCCTTGAATTATTTCCTATTTTTTGTGTTTATATCCGTTTTGCCTGGTTGGTGTATCTGTTTTTCACTCTGTCCTGTCTGCCACCCTGGCTCACTCTGCTCCTTTCTCTCTTTCTCTGTCTCTCCTATATCTTTCTACTTCACCCTAACTACTCATAGGCAGATGATGGCCCTCTGGAGTCTGGTTCTGCCCTAGGTTTCTTCCCACAGGGGAGTTTTTCCCAGCCACTGTCGCATCTTGCTTGCTCCGGGGGCCCGGTTGGTTCTCTCTGAATGTATAAAGATGCCTTTGCTTGTGATTTAGCGCTGTACAAATAAAGTTTTATTATTATTATTATTATTATTATTATTATTATTATTACTATTATTATTATTATTATTAAGGCGCCACCTCCTCACTTAATGGCCACGACTATCTTGCAGGACAACAATCTTGTGCCTAGCGTTCAGTATCAGGCGTCTATCTTAATCTTGATAGAATTCCAGCAGTTTCACAGTGCACCCGTCAGACAGGGTCGATCAGCAAAAACAGGTTTTGTAGCCAACAATGAAGCTCCTGACATACAATACAAGGTTGTGTGTTTCGTTCACCAAGAGCTGCCCAACATCCAGGAACCAGAGAACAACTACAATACAACATTTGGTCCAGGTTTGGAAAATGTTGCTGTCTTTAAAGTTCTAAATATAGCATATTATAATAGCATATTGTTGCCATCTAAAACAAACAAATCCAACATAAGAATTCTAATGACTTTTTAGCCAAGTATCAAAATACTGAGGTCACGACAGTGGCCTTGGCCGCCCTTTTGTGCTTGATTTTTTTTCTTTTTTTGTGGAAAGGGAAGTAGCTGAAAAACCTGATTGGTGCACACAGACCTACAGACAATGCATACAGCCTACACCATTGTGTGTGTGTGTGTGTGTGTGTGTGTGTGTGTGTGTGTGTGTGTGTGTGTGTGTGTGTGTGCGTGTGTTTGTACTAATGTACATATCTCTAATACAGCTGTATTATATGTAGCTCTAATTTGCTTCGCCTAATATGCAAACTGCAAGCTTGGGCACACAATACGTCAGTCTTAGGAGAGTCAGTTTGCTTTTCCAAACAGCAGACAAGAGGGGAGTTTCATCTCCTTTCAGAAGACAGGTGGAGGGAGAGCGAGGTTGCAAGAGACAGGGAGGGAGAGAGGGAAAGAGAATAGACAGAATGTTCGTCTACATCACAACACGTGAGTTCTTTTTGCAGTTTGCCATCATGACACATCAGTTGTTTCTAGTTTAACATCTCTGATTTGTTTGAAATGTATGACGAATAATCAGCTTCTTTTTTTATTTTTTTTGCTGCAGCCGCCATTGAAGTCAGTGTGCGTGAAGCTGCGCCGCTTCATAAAAATGTGTGCTGTTCCGTTTTTCCAACTTGACTTTTTTAAACTTGAAAGGTCCTTGACATACAAGTGAAAACAGACAAGACAAAGGAAACAGTGGTGGCGAAGCACAAAATAATGTCACCAGGAAAATAAGTTAAATGTTCTTTAAATGTCCACATCCATAGGTGTGGAAAAACACACAGAGATGGATGACAGGGTCATTAACATTATTATTGCTTTATTGCAGTAACCTATGCACAGGTCACATGTACCATGACACAAGAACACACTCCCTGTTTGCACACCTTGCTGTGGGTTTGGTCCGTGCCATTTCACTGTTTTTAAGATTAAACGGCCACCTGTGCCTGGAGAGACTTTTCTTCTCTTTTTTCCCCCCAAACAAATACATCAAAACTTTTACAAAATGTTTATTCAAAAAGAAAAATCTGTGCTTGTTTTTATGAATATTTTTTTCACTTCTGGTCAAAACACAACCACTGAGATCTATACAAAGTCCACCCGTTGTAAAACTGACTGCTGTCGGCAGTCAGTTTTACATATATATGCTCTGCCTCCATTTAATGATATCCTTTTTAAGGAGTGGTACGGGCGAGGTGGCTCTTCCATGCTGAAAATGACAATGCCAATACAGGTGCTCAATTGACTGCGTGTGTGTGTGCGTGTGTGCGTATGTGTGTGCGTATGTGTGTTTTAATAGAAACAAATAACCTGACATCTGTAAATATGTGACTTGTAGGTGGACACATTTGCACATGTGTGCTTATGTGCACACACACACACACACACACACACACACACACACACACACACACACTTCCCTAACACTCATAACAAGACAACCATCTACACAGGATCAGCACTGCATGGGGAATATAATGCTGCTAATTGAGAATAGAAAATAACACAGAGAGATACAGAAGGAGCAGCCAAACAAAGAATAAATCAACGGTCACTCTATTTTTATTTTTGGGATTTTTGATCGTTGGCCACCTGGCCAGAATCTGTCAACATCTTGTATTGTTCTTGCACAAGGATGCATCCGAACAAGTGCCTTGGTTCAACCAAAATTATATGTGATATGTAATTGTGTCTACACAAATGTTAAGCATGCAATGTATTGATTTCATATCTAAACAATGCCACTCAATTAGAAAGAGTGGAAATGCTTAAGTCAATAAACACAAATAATTAAAATAAGATTTTACTGTCATCATTTCAGTTGACATCTTAATGGCCTGTGTGCGTGCGTGCGTGCGTGCGTGCATGTGTGAAGCCATTTTGTTATTATTAAAAATAAGCAATTAGTGGTGTGGAACGCAAGAAAACACAAGCTCTGTAAATGAAGAAAGTGTCTCTCTTATCTGCTGAACCCTGGAACATTTGAAAAAAAAAAAAAAAAAAACATGATGTGGAAAGTGAAGAAGAAGCCAAGTGACAAAGACCCACAGGGACAAATTAAAGTTATTAGTTTTGAGTCAACAAAAAGGTGAGGCTCAGTGCAGTCAAAAGGTTCAAAACAGGCCTGGCCAAACCTCACAGGAGAAAAACATATCATAATTGTCATAATTGTCAATTGAAAATGAACCAAAGCAAAGTTGCAACAAAATCACTGTCTTTTGCCCTATTCGCACAGGATTAGTATTACCTGGGGACCTCTAGTCATTTGCACATGGCAGCTGTAAATGAAATGTCAAGGAGGCAACGTGACTTATGAACAGTGTGCAGTTGTCGAGACAACAGACTTCTCTTTTCTGCTTGAATAGACTTTGCTCTTTTTTCCAATGGGTTTCCAGTACCGATGCCAGACTGTAGTTGAGCCTAAAACGCTGTCAAAACCGCCACTAATAACTTCCCCGGCAGCCTCCATTGTTTTCAATTGGAAAAGATGTAGAAAAGGCGCGCAATAAAAACAAAACATACACTGCCATCACCGAGATGCAGATTTGCACGGGACTACAGTAGTATTATCACAGCACGTCTGTGTTTGGCGAAATATAGTCCATCATTCGCGGTGGAATTTTTTACTTTACAAATGACAGACATGGTGCAATCGCACGGGATCAAGATCACAGAATCAGAACCAGCTTTATTGAGCAAGTTTGTACAGGCCAAACAAGGAATTTGACTCCGGTTCTTTCTCTATTCTACTACTTAGGTTAAAAAACAAAACAAAAACAAACTACAGAATAAGTAAAAAGTAAGGGTAAACAAGTAAACAATGTGCAACCGGAAGTATAAATAAACTATAAACAGTGTGCATCTTGGTGGAGTAAAATAAGGATCTATATACAAGTCTACATGGTATATATATATATATATATATATATATATATATATATATACTAGTATTCGTTACATGCACATATACCTTAAAAAAAAAAACCTAAATATAAAAAATATATACAAGTCTATGTATACCCCGTGACAGTAAAATAAAATACAAAGAAAGTCGAATGGAAAAACAGACGTCCTCTGTGATTATTACAAATTACCAGAGGACCCCAGATATTGAACCACGGATCCGCTATTAAATACTATTTAAACTTTGGAGCGCGCACGCAATATGTTTCAGCATTCGGCCCTGTTTGCGCAACTATTTCCTTTATTGTCTTGTAGTTTGATTTGTAGTTATCATTGCCTTATTTCTTGCTGTCGGAATTCCAGTGTCTCAGGCCGTTTGTCCGAGCGACGGGAAAGTCAAGCCACCAGAGCCAGAAGCAGAACCAGTGAGAGAAGAACCGCTGGTCCATCGTGTTCGTACCGACCTCCACTCGCGCCAATCACCTGGCCGCCGCTTGGGAGCGAACAGGTGTAGGGAATTGCAATTTAACGTGCCAGGTTGCGGAAGAGGAGGAGGAGGAGGAGGAGGAGAAGCACGGAGCGGCAACCGGTTTCTACCACTCTGTCATTCAGTGGCCTTCCAGGTGGACACAGCGCAGCCACTGGCATCGCTACATTGTTTTTGGGGGGGAGGGGGGATTTCAACAGTCATGGGTGATCAGGAGAGTGGTGGGCAGTTGGTCAAAAGGTAAGAGCTTCACTCCGATCACACTTTTTTTTTTGTGTGTGTGTGTGTGTGTGTGTGTGTGTGTGTGTGTGTGTGTGTGTGTGTGTGTGTGTGTTTTATTATTTCTCCCCGAGTCTCAAAAGCAGACCGCAGCACTTCCAGTGACAGTGCCCAACTTTAGCGAGCTCAAAGGCGGTTTTGCACCCGGAAGCACACAAGATGATTCTGCTTGTGGCCACGGTGGGACAGCTGCAACACTGAAACATTGAATAATAACCTATGGCAAAATGGAAGAAGTCAATATGCCTTCGTTTTGTCTCCGCCACCCTGTGACGAAGATGTAGGTTGTCAAGCGTTTCCACCCGCGACCGTGTCCATAATCACGCTCTTCTAAACGCTTGCAAGGCGGCGTCTATGTCCAGTAGATGGATCTTCATAGAACCTTTGCCTGGAAGCGTCTTATCATCCTGTTGGAACAAATCCATCAAGTACATTGACGACGGAAAATTTCATTTTTATAAAAGTTATAAAATTCTGATTAGAAAGTGTGTGTGTGTGTGTGTGTGTGTGTGTGTGTGTGTGTGTGTGTGTGTGTGTGTGTGTGTGTGTGTGTGTGTGTGTGTGTGTGTGTGTGGCTGCACCTAATGATTATTTTAACAATTGAATAATCTGACGATTATTTTTTTCAATTAACTGATAACGATAAACACTGATTTACATCCCAGGTTTTATTCCGAAAACAGGTTGCAACTCGAACGTCATCAGAGTACTTTAAAGTACAATAAAAAAAAATAAAAAAAGATACTAAATTGACCTAAATTTAAAAAAAAGAAAGAAATACTTCTATGTTTTACACCTGTAAAAACAAAACAAAAAAAAAAACACACGCAAAAAAAAACAACCCGTTGGCTTCATTCAGAATGGAGAGATAAGTAGTGCACAGAAAGAGGTGCACTATTAGTTTTGCAAACTTCTCCTGCTCTTCCTGCTCTACCACTATTTAAAGGGAACTCAATGAACTTCTCAAGTTTGCCTCTGGGACACACCTAACTCAAGTGACGTCATAGTCGCGAATGATATTCACTTTTTTTTAATAGATTTTCTCGATTCTTCGTTGCAGCTCCAATGTATGAATGTATATATAAAAAAATCAAAAGTAGAAGTAAAAAACAGACCATGACAAGCCAGCAAGCAGTAAAAGTGAGCACTGTTGATGTGCATTATAATGCAGTTTATGCAGTGGTAGAGTGTTGTGGTCTACTGGGAGCACTGTGTGAAAGAGTTTTGGAAATAACATTTTGTGTAGGTCAATGTATGTATTATGTTGGTCATGGTTCAGTGTAAAAAAAAAAGAAAGAAAAGAAGGTGAAAAGAGTGCTTTTCCTGCGTTTGTTTTTTGCAACATTGTCCAATATTTATACTTTTCCTGCATGTGGTCCAATCTGTTGTCACAATTGTGGTTTTTTTTCTCCTTGCTTTTTTTCTCCTTTCAGGCAACTGACTGGAGGCCTTTGTCAACATCACAAGAAACCTTTGTTTCACTCTTGCTTCCAGTTGGTGGTCCTGCTTTGTCTCGTAGTCTTCGTCTTCTGTTATTTTCTCTCCGGGAGTTCATTTTCACCTCATGAACATTACCAGACAATCATCAATCGGATCAATAAGGTTATAATACGTCCGCCTCATCTTGCCCCCCCAAAAGTCAGGACAGCTCAAAATCATTTCCAGCAAACGACGGAAAAGCCTCCATCACCATCAACGGCGGCCCCTAGTGTCCATACAACACTTCCTGTTTTGCCCACTTCAGCAGACTCCACAGTAGCGGCCACTGTACCATCATCTGCACTGCCTGCTGTGTCACTTCCTGGTACTGAGTACCACTCGGCTTATGCACCCAACTACCACTTTATCATGGATAACACAGAGCTTTGCAAGAACCAAACTCCTTTTCTGGTCCTGATGGTTCCAGTGGCACCACATAATGTGGACGCTCGGAATGCCATCAGGCAAACCTGGGGAAACAAGAGTGTCGTTCAGGGTGAAGTGGTGCTCACTCTGTTCATGCTCGGCCTGGCCGGGAAAGATGATGCTGAGCAAATGCACAAGTTGATCACAGAAGAGAATTTGCAGCACCGTGATCTGATTCAGAGTGACTTCTTGGACACTTACCTTAATCTCACCATCAAAACCATGGTGATCATGGACTGGCTGGCCACACACTGCCCCACAGCAGCGTACGCTATGAAGGTGGACTCAGACATGTTCCTGAACATTGATAATTTAGTCATCATGCTCCAGAAACCAGAAATCCCAAAGGAGGAGTACCTTACAGGATACCTGATGGTGAACAGGCCAGTCGTGCGCTCAAAGGGTTCCAAGTGGTACGTTTCAGAGGAGTTATTTCCGCAACCCACATACCCAACGTATACTCTAGGAATGGGATATATTTTCTCCAACGACCTCCCTGGAAAATTTGTGGAAGCCTCAAAATCAATCTCACCTTTTAACATTGAGGATGCCTACATTGGAATGTGCATGAAAAAACTGGGACTGTCCCCCAAATCACCACCTGACCCATCCCAGTTCAAGGCGTACAACTACAAGTATGACCGCTGTGAATATTCCAAGATCATCACATACATTCTTGGCTCTGCAAAAGAACTGTTGGAATACTGGACAGATCTGAAAAAGCCAGGGGCACCTTGTTAGCACCCTAAAGCACTGACAGATCAATCGTTTGGCAAAGAATTGTGGGTAAAATCTCGATGTCATGAAGGGTAGCTGAGTACTCACTTTGACGCAGTCTTTTCAAACATTTAAAATTGTCATTTGAAGTTTGTCGGTCGTCGAACCAAAGGGCAACATCACTTGGGGCTTTGGTACTGTATTGTAATTGATTTTTTGTTTGTTTGTGCTACTGCTGCAATTAAATTGGTTCTATTATCTCTTCCACTGAGTTTCACTTTTGTCTAAAGCAACGTGAAGTAAAATAACTTTCTTAGTGCTTTTGTGGATTTTTTTCTTTGAACTTCAATTGGTTTTTGGTGTCTTTATTCAGTTTAATGAACGACTACTTCAGTCTGTCAGGTTCTCTCTTCATGTCAATGCGGTCACTAAAATATGGATTAGGACTGGAATGGCAAGGTGGGTGGGTGGGAGGGAGGGAGGAAGACTTTCTCTGTTTGGATGTTGACTGTGAGAACAGCCTATAATATTGCATCCATTGGTGACTTCAAATGTTTTTTTTCTAAGACAATTTGTTTGGGGTCGTGGGTGTAAATAAAATGACATTGTCATTATTTGTAGTAGAAACGGCTGGGCGCATATTTAAAGAATGCCTTAAATAAAGTGACATTATGTGGCAAATTATGAGTCTTTAAAAAGTTTGAATCCATGGTGCAAAAATGAGGAGTGCAAGGAAGTTGGAGAGCCGGGGGGCAGAGTGACTGATGCCCTGTCATAGGTTTATTGACTCTGCCGGGGTCGTAAAGAGGGAAAATACGAGTCCTTCACGTGGGTTTGTTGGCACAGCCGGCATACTGAAGAACGCTCGTACGTGTTGAGGAAAAACACCAATATGAAATGCAAAACCGACATTGACAATAACGTCGTAGAAACGTTACATCCAGATAACGTTAATTATAGTCTGTTTTCAAACAAAACTTCTCCTCTTTTCCTTTATGGCGCGTCATGTCCAGGTCATTGTACCTGAATAAAAACCAACTCTCCCAAAATCCAGCTTCCTGTTGCCTCAGGTCTGGTGAAAAACTCTGTGCTCCTCCCCTTCCTTGGGGTGACCAGATCCCAACTTAGCAGATGTGGGACTGGGAGTGGGACAAAGTGGGACACCTCAGTGACGTTACCAATGCAGAAATAACATTTCTATTCCGCCCCTGCACATAGTATGAGTTTGCCACCTGTTTGATTCAGATTTCAGATTTCAGATTTCTTTATTTGCCATTGTGTAAACACGTAGGAATTTGTTTTGGCAATGCATGTGTGCATTTCAGTTCTTTTCACATATATATCAACTAACAAACATACAACACAGTGCAATGCGGAAGTAAACAAAGACCATATATATAGTAATATATATATATATAGATAAAGTGCATGTTGGGATTAGTTAGTGCAAGGAATTTATGTACTGCTGGTGGTGAGTGCTGGTGTCACTGGTGTCACTGGAGGGGCAGAGGGAGGGAAGCCAGAGTCATTGAGCAGCCTGGCGGCTGAGGGGAAGAAGCTCAGTTTATGGCGAGTTGTAGTGGCCTTCAGCAGCCGCATCCTTCTCCCAGAGGGGAGCAAGGTGAGGAGTCCGTGACCAGGGTGGGAGGGGTCGGCCATGATCTTCCTCGCCCTCCTCAGTGCCCTGGAGTCGTGCAGGGACTTTAGGGAGGGCAGGGGACGGCCAATCACCCTCTCTGCAGAGCGAATCACCCGCTGCAGCTTGACAAGATCCTTAGCAGCTGCAGCGGGGAACCAGGTGATGATGGAGTGGGTGATGATGGACTCGATGATGGCCGTGTAGAACTGGGTCATCATATCCCTAGACAGTCTGAATTTCCTCAGCTGCCGAAGGAAGAACAGCCTCTGCTGGGCCTTTTTCAGGAGGGCCGTGATGTTACGTTCCCACTTTAGGTCCTGGGAGATGGTTATACCCAGGAACCTGTAGGACTCTACGGCCTTCACCTGGGTGCCTTCCAGCATGATGGGAGGGGGTGGGGCTGCGCTCCTCCGGAAGTCCACCACCATCTCCACTGTCTTTCGTGTATTTAGCTCCAAGTTGTTGTGGTTGCACCACCTCCGCAGCCGCTCGATCTCCCTCCTGTAGTCTGACTCGTCCCCCTTGGAGATGAGGCCGACCAGGGTGGTGTCGTCAGCAAACTTCAGGAGCTTGACCGAGGGGTGGATGGAAACACAGGTGTTGGTATACAGGGAGAACAGGAGGGGGGACAGGACGCAGCCCTGTGGGGAACCGGTGCTGGTGGACCTGGAGCTGGAGATGCTCTTCCCTAGCTTCACACGCTGAGACCTGTTGGTCAGAAAGTCCGTAATCCACCTGCAGGTGGAGGCAGGTACTTGCAGCAGGGACAGCTGGTACTCCAGGGTGGATGGTAGGATGGTGTTGAAGGCCGAACTGAAGTCGACAAACAAGATCCTGGCATAGTTGCCGGCAGTGTCCAGATGGTTTAGGGTGTGGTGCAGAGCCATGTTCACGGCGTCCTCCGTGGATCTATTTGCTCTGTACGCAAACTGCAACGGGTCCAGCTCAGGATCAGTGATGCGCTTCAGGTGAGCCAGGACAAGGCGCTCCAGGACCTTCATGACCACCGAGGTCAGGGCAACGGGTCTGTAGTCATTCAGGCCTGTGACCTTGGCCTTCTTGGGGACGGGGATGATGGTTGAAGCCTTGAAGCATGCTGGGACATGACACAGCTCCAGTGAGGTGTTGAAGATGTTGGTAAACACCGGGGCGAGCTGTTCAGCGCAGTGCTTCAAGACAGAGGGGGAGACAGAATCCGGGCCAGACGCCTTCCGGGGGTTCTGACTCCTGAGCAGCAGTTTCACCTCTCTCTCCGTAACAGAGAGGGAGGATGTGGGGTGGGAGGAGAGGGACACCCTAGTGTATGGGGGTAGTGGTTGTGGTTGTAGCTGGGGGGGTTGGAGGGAGAGGGCGGGTGGGGAACTCTCTTTCTCAAACCTGCAGTAAAAGTCATTGAGCTCGTTCGCGAGGAGGAGGTTGTCAGCCGCCTGCGGGGACCTTGGCTTGTAGTTGGTGATGGTCTTCAGGCCTTTCCAGACCGAGGAGGAGTTCCCCTCAGAGAGCTGCTGGCGCAGTCTCTCGGAGAAGCGATGTTTTGCCTCCCTCACTGCTTTGGCAAACCTGTACTTGGCCTGCCTAAACAAAACCACGTCACCGCTACGCCTGGCCCCCTCCTTCTCCGACCTCAGCCTCCTGAGATGAGCTGAAAACCAGGGCTTGTCGTTGTTGTAGATCTTCCTGGAGCGGATAGGGACACACACCTCCTCGCCGAGGCTGATGAATGATGTCACAGTGTCCGTGTATTCATCCAGGTCGTTTCCAGCCTCAGGCCCCGCCCACCCGACAAAGTCCTGGTCACAGCCCACATTTTCCAACCATGCACAGAGTCTCTCACTCGCTTCACTGGACCACACTCTGAAGCACCGCACCACAGGTTTTGATATTTTCAATCTCTGCCTGTAGCGAGGGATCAGATGGATGAGATGGTGATCTCCATTGCCCAGTGCAGCACGGGGGACAGAGTGGTATGCCTGGCGGATAGTGCAGTAGCAGTGATCCAGAATATTCGTACCCCTAGTGGCACAAGTGACCTGCTGTCTGTATTTGGGGAGAGCCCTGCTCAGATGAGCCTGGTTAAAGTCCCCGAGCACCACAGCCAAACTGTCCGGGTAAGTACGCTCCGCCCCCGACAGCTGTTCGGTCAGTGTGTCCACTGACAGAGTATGAAGAGAGTTTCAATGTCAATGGAACAGTGTTGTTGCAGCACTGTCACGTCGGAACACCAACGATCGTTCACGAAGAACATTAATCCACCTCCACGCGACTTCGCCACTGCCTCGAAGTCTCTGTCGGCACGAAACGCGGAAAAACCCTCCAGCCGTACAGCCTCATCTGGGTCTGCCGGTTTCAGATGCGTCTCCACGAACGCAAAAACAGCGGGTGAGTAATGTTGGAAAAAGGTCCGGTGGGGTAAAACCCCTAAAGTGCAGCAACTCTTATTTAGTGTAAGAAGGCTCACAGGACACGTACACAAAACTTAGACAGAACACAACACACGTCAGTGCCATAGCAGCCATGGACGGCGCCATCTTGTGCTGCAATATCTTTCGTCCTAAGGACTATGATAATAACTAATAGAACTACTATGCAAATAAAAACGTAACAACAGAAATGCATTTGAAATATCTGCATTTACTGGACAATACAGCTTCTTGGCAGGAAAGAGGCTTTGATTTGATTGTGAAGACAAAAAAAATGACAACCAATAAAGGAGCTCTCAAGAATGTCTACAGTTTTCACAGTATTGTGGCCAACTTGGCCAAGACAACTATGTACAGTAACAAACAGTCATGTCTTGAGGCACAGCTTAGTCAATATCAAGAGGCAAGTTACTGTATTGATGACGCGTGCACACCAGAGTCCAGAGTCATGGAATGAACTTTATTGCTAAATTCTTTATGATTAATCTTTCTCACATAACATTGACCTTTTGCACTTTTTTTTTTTCTCTCTCTCTCTTTTTAAAAAATTTTTTTTTTTTTACATTTCTTCAATCAGTCTCTGTGGTTTTTCAATCTGCCTCTTAGGGCGGTCTTTCACTGTTGGTAGGTTTGTCTCATCCGGTTTTTATTTTTGACCTTGGACTGTCACATTCCTGCAGTTGCTGTCCATGATCATCATGTCTTTCTGAGGCACCTCGAGTAGGTGTCTCCTGTTTCGCCGTAGCGTCTGTCCATGCTCTGTGATGACCTCATACGACCTTGGCGCTGTCACTTTGATCACTTTTGCCAGTGGCCCCCCACTGTCAGGGCCAGGGGTTTCAGTGGTATTGCTGTTTTGTTGTAAGCATTAACCCGGCAGTCTTTCGGATTGTTTGGTACACTGCCCTCCAATTTGCATTTTGCTGATAGAAGCCTGGTCCTCAGCTTCCTTTTCATGAACATCTCAGCAGGTGAAAGCCCATTTTCCAGTGGTGAGGCTCGGTAGTTAAGAATAGCCAGATACGGGTCCTTGTGGCTTTCTTTAGAAGGCGCTTCACAATTTGAACACCTTTCTCTGCCTTCCCATTGGATTGTGGGTAGAGAGTGCTCGATGTAATGTGTTCAAACTAAGTCTCTGCGAAGTCCTTGAAGCTTTGGCTCTTTTGTCAAAGCAACTTTTAACCATTCCCACTCACACACAGGCTCTGAGTTCCACTGCCACTCCGTGTCTGCCTCTAACAGGTGTCTCAATGCCCTTCTGTTAGCTGACAAATTGGGAATACATTTTCCCAGATAGTTTAGTTAGACTTTAACTCATCTGGCTGTCGAAGAGAATTCATTTTCCACCTTTTTTCCCCCCCTCACAATTTCTCCTGGTACCATGTATAGATGACGCGTGCACACCAGAGTCCAGAGTCATTGAATGAACTTTATTGCTCCGTGCCTCACTCGTTCAGGTTTACCTGACAAACTAACTTACTGCCACCTGGTGGCGTAGCAGTATAACAACCGACAACACTTGTCATATCGATACAAGTACGACGCTAAAGTTGGCGCCACATTCGCCGCGGTGCTTCTTAGGTTTTGATTCCACCTTAGGTGGCTGTGCTTATCCCTACACTTTTCAACATATAAAATTCAGCAAATCATTATGTCTATGTTGAGGTGGATCTTTTCCAAAATTATACAGTAGAAATGGACATGTGAGGTATCACTGTAAAGCCTGGGAGCTCTACTATCACAACCAGTTGACATATTTCACGGGAAATCATTTTTGGCAATTTGGGGGGACTCCAAAGTTGACAACTTTGCCATTGACATCACGGTATTTTAGTAGGTACAATGATACCTCACATGTCCGTTTTACTGTATAGTTTTTGAAATAATCCACCTAACCACCTTAGTTTCCCATAAAATATGTCAACTGATTGTGATAGTAGAGCTCCCATACTTTACAATGATAGTGCACATGTCCATTTCTAGCGTATAGATTTTGAAATAATCCACCGGAAAAACTGAAAAATACTGATGTCAATGGTAAAGTTGTTTTCTTTGGAGTCCCCCCAGAAGGCCAAAAATTATTTTCCGTGAAATATGTCAACTGATTGTAAAAGTAGAGCTCCCCGGCTTTACAATGACACCTCATATGTCCATTTCTACTGTAATAATAATAATTCGCTGAATTTTATATGATGAAAGTGTTGGGATAAACACAGCCATCTAGCGGTCAAATTGCGGAATTGTTTTTTTTTTTTTGTTTTTTGTTTTTAAGGCGGAATCGAGGAAGCGACACGGAATCGCTGCGGCGAATGTGGTACCAACTTCAGCGTCGAAACTAGATGGATTATCGCGAGATCTGGCAAAAAGCCTCGCGCGAACCAGTCGACGCCCTGCTCGGGAACACTCCCGGTGGATGGTAGTAGTGGACCGGGGTTCCGCAGCGCACGCTGACGTTGTGAAAAGGTCCATGGGAGGGTTCGGCGTGACACCTCGGAGTTGTGTAACGATACCTTATGTGTGTATTTGATGTAGAAGCGCAGAACATACGTGGTGAGTATGACACATGGCGAGCACAAAGTTGCCATTAGTTTGTTTCGGTTGGCATGTTTTTTTTTTAAACAACTCATTCCTTCCAGACTGGTATTGTTTGGTACTGAATGGCAGACATTTCAAAAGTTATATCAACTGACTGATCTCAGTGGGTACAGCGGAAGTTTGAAGTCTAAATATCCTGCGGGTGTTCCGGTGTTGTGGCCCCACTGGTTTCCGGTTCAACACAAACCCATAAAGGTACTTACCAGGTCTTTTATTTTGTGAGTTATCAGGCCTAATATCACTGGTGACTATGGCAAAGTGATGCACTATCATCTTGTGCCTTATTTATTTACTTATTTATTTATTTAAAAAAAAAAAAATTGACTCTTGCTGACGGCAATATTTCTCCTTTGCAGTTGTCATTATGAGAATGAACATCAAATCCACCATTGTTGGGGTCCTGGCAGCAGTGATAATTCTCTTCTACTACGTTGGCCCTTGGGGACAAGATCCTGTTACTTGGTACTACGTCGCCTATCCAGGAAAGTATAATTTCATAATAGAGAATGCAACCAGATGCAAGAGTCCAAGTCCCTTCCTGGTCTTGATGGTTCCTGTTGCCCCACGAGAACGTGCCGCTCGGGATGCCATCCGTCAGACCTGGGGAGGACAGAACCTGGCGCTGGGTCGCCGGGTCGTCACTTTCTTCGTCCTGGGTCTTCCCTCAGGAGGCAACCGAGCAGAGCAGCATGAAGAACTTGTGAAGGAGGACCAGCAGCACCACGACCTGATCCAGAGTGACTTCCTAGACAGCTACCACAACCTCACCATCAAGACCATGATGATGCTGGAGTGGTTTAACAGCAACTGTCTGAACGCTTCATACGTCATGAAGATCGACTCAGACGTCTTCCTGAGTGTCCCGAATTTGGTTAAACTGCTCCTGGACCCCAGGATTGCTCAACAAGACTACATGACAGGTTTGGTTTGGTGGGAAAGCCCAGTCTCGAGGAACATATTCAACAAGTTCTACGTACCCAGGAACGTGATAGAAAAGTCAAAGTTTCCCCCCTATCCTCTGGGAATGGCCTACGTCATGTCCTCGGACTTGCCTGGGAAGATCTTGGGAGTTGCGCCTCTCATAAGAACTTTCTTCATTGAAGATGTCTACCTGGGCATGTGTCTGGAGCGCCTGGGCATCGGACCCACAAACCCTCTTGAAAGCGACACGTTCATCGTTGACCCCCCACGTCCTCCTCTGAGCAGCTGCAGGCTGTCCAAAGTGATTGCTGTGATGACAGACGACATCGGACAGATGGACACTTACTGGCAGATGTCCCAGCAGCGAGATACTAAATGCTAACTTTCATCAGTTGACCATGAATTTGTATGCTTTTTAAATTATTTTGCAACTGTGTGCGTGTTCACAATTACTAGCACATAATGTGTACAAGCCAAAGATATGACATGATTATTTATGTTGTTTGAATAGTGAAGCAATGACAGCAACGTGCTGCAGAGACAAAGTAGAACAAACATCTGGCCGATGTGCAGTTTTTCCCAGTGTCCAGGTTCTGAACCGACTCCTTTTCTTGGCTTCAGGTTCTCCAGCTCTGGAGAAGATCTACTGGGGTGGCACCCTAAAATATACCCCTGCTGCCACCCCAGTTGGCTCTAATGAATTCAAAAGTTGCGGCCAATTGAACGTTTCCGAGAGCGAAGCTCCGATGTCCGGCTTGGTGACTGTTAATTCTCCTCTTAATGACGGAACAGTGACGGCATTGCAGCTATGTAGCTGTATGTCTAATCTACATCTGTTGTATGTTTGAATTGCCTTTTGCTGCTTGCTTTTATTGCTAGCGTGCATTGCAGAGATTGATGGCAGCAGATCTATGCCATGTATGCCGTTGTCTTTTTATAATGTCATTGTTTTTGTAACTGTGTTGAAATGTTGACTATGGTCTCGGGCCCGCGTTGATATTTATTGACAAAGATATCACTGTTAGGGCCGCCTCTACGAATGCACATTTGAGGACAGTCAGAAATGTGAAGGCAGTTTGTTTTTGTTTTTTTTCAAACACATTTTTAACACTGTTAGGCACGCAAAGCCCCTGACCTCAATAAGGTGGCAGTCCCTCAGGGGGAAAGTGAAAAATAAGTCAAATAAAATGTCCTTCATTGTGATTTTAATAAACAACAACCTAACATTCATCTTCACTAGATGGCCCAGTTCTCAAATACATTTCAACCTAAAGGAAAGACTCCTTCTTTTTTTTTATTTTTTTTTTTTTATTATTATTATTATTATTTTTAAACAACTTAATAACTAAAATCTCCTCCTTTCTCTCCACCTCACTATTTTTTCTCTCCACTCTTCAACTCTGCTCTACAGCACCACTCTCCTGTTCTCCATTGCAAAAACTCTCACGAATCCATCCATATCCAAGTTACTTGTTATGGACTTCTGATGGGTCAAGATGACCAAATTTAACTTTGCCTTGTGGCAGACACAGCTCATTTGTCCTCAGTCTGTTATAATAATAATAATAATAATAATAATAATAATAATAATAATAATAATATATTATTATTATTATTATTATTATTATTATTATTATTATTATTATTATTATTAGCAATACAATGAGCAGAATACATATGTCCACTATAAACTTAGGTAGGCATACAAAAGTCATTCAAACGGCTGTAACACCTCTCTCATCTCTGGACAGTGACAGTCTAAGGCTTAGCGAAGGGCCACTTACGTTTCCAGATCTGTTTTAATCAGAAACACCTGTAACAGGTAAATAATGAATACACTTTTTTTAATTAGAAAAAAAAATGCTCAAACATCACTCATTACTGGCTACATGCCACACTATGAAGTAATAAAAAAAATTGTGTTTTTTTTTTGGAGGAGCTTTATTTTGAAATGCAACATCAGAATTTGCTGAAATTGACTGAAGGGCTTCCTTCAGTCAATTTCCAAACAGACACGGAAGAATGGACTGACAACAAAGAATATCAATCTGAAACAAAGTACAGAGAAAATCGATTCTATGTAGGTTCCCCAATGTGCTCAGTGATTACCGTACTACCTGGTATACGCAGAGCAAGCGGAAAGCGAGTGCCTGCTGTCTCCACCGCTTTCTGTCGGTGGGCTTTACCGCGGCAGTAAAGGCCATGTGATGACGTACAGAAAGCAAACCAACGCCCCCCTTTTCCGAGTGGCCAGACTGCAATATGATTGGTTCCAAGCGACGTCAGTCAACATCGGGGGGCGCGTTTGGTTGCATTTCGGTGGTTGTTGACGTTTTACGTCAGAAGTCAAGCCGAGCCAGAGCTAGCTGGTAAGTTCGCCCAACCTTTATGTCGTATTAACTTCAGTCAGGTCCAAATGGCTTCATTTATATAGAGTGGTCGTCTCCGACTAATAAATGTTACGTTCACAACAGAAACGAGTTACTTGAGTGGTCCACGGCACCGTAGCGTGTAGCTTTTCCATCAATAGGAATTGATTGTGTTCGACAGGAAACTCGTGCTATATCGAGCCTAAATGTAGACAACTCGTCAGAAAAAGTCCGTCATTGTTATCCTCCAGTCGTTGGTGCTGCAGGAGGGGGTGAGTGGTAACCCTGGGATGGGAGGTTCAGCTAGTACCGTTAATCCAGTTCACTTGTGAGGGATCGCTCGCTACTTTACCCGGTTTATCGACAACGAATATCGCGTGGACGGTTATCGACGATCATCGGAGCGGGAGATATCAAGAGTTGCCCACCGTCCCTTAAAATACACAATCGTCCCGTATTTGGCAATGACACGGTGCGTCCCGTTTTGAATTAGGAAGTTGGCTGGCAACACCGGAGATGTCACACCTGTTTGCTGCAGGTAGTCTGCTAAATAATTCATCCGCGTTGACACCGAGCCAAACCGAAAGAACTACACGCCAAATGAGCGGTGGGAGGGACTTGTGGTTTCCTTCTTCTTGCATAATTATTTGTAATTATTATTATTGGGTTTTTTTGTTTTTTGTTTTTTTAGAACAAACAATGCAGTTCCTGGGTAGGCTGCTGGACACGGTGTCCTCCGTGTCAACCCTCTTCACCAACCCCTACCGTGTCCGAGATGTGCCGCTCTCGGATGTCGCTGGAGCGGGCAAAGTCAAAGTGAGGGAGGAGGGGCGGATCGCGCTGTACAAGAACGGCCAGAGCCAATCATGGGACTGCATGCTGCTCTACGCCGAGGCTGCTGTGGCACTGAGGTCAGTTCTGACACAAGACACATGACTTTCTAAATTATATTTGTTGTCTTAATTGCAACGCGATGATTGCACTTTTAAAGGGGCAAATAGATGTACATCTATTGTTTGTATGACTTGGAGAGAAGCTTCCAATTGATTTCGCCGAGTCATGGGAGCTGTTTACATATATGTTGGTTGTTGCTGAATACCCATGTGACAATGTGATGTACTGATAAGTCATAAAATGCTACAATTAAGAACTGAATAATTGCTCTCATTTTACATTTCAAGCTTCTTTACCACACACAACTATCCATACTGCAAATTGTGTATTTCACGAATTAAAGCTTTTGCTGCATTCATTTTAGTGATGGCGCAGGAGTAGAAACGACTTTTCAGTGTGTTAATTATTGCTTTCCTTGCTGCTTGATAAATGTATTCTTTCAAAAACCCATTTCATTAACAGTTATGAAACAATCTTCCCAGAGAAAAATAAAATAAAATGATAACATGTTTGATTTAACAGCCTTTTAAACAAATGCTTTATATTCTTTGTATTTTAAGATTATGGTCTGTCGTTTAAGTTCTACGTGTACTATTGAAAAAGTAAGGGCCTGTATTGCTTTAAATCTGGCCACTCTCTGACACAGTGTCCACCAATCAGGTGGAGAGTGTTGAAATGAGCAGTGCACCTGCTAAGTCGAGCTATGTGGCTGTACCAGGCTGTTCCAGGTTGCATCTGAAGCCGAGGCCCTGAGCTGTTTCTCCGAGTACGCCCTCAAGCTTCGACCATTCTATGAAACGCTCCCTTTAAAGGCTGAGACCACCCAGCCAATTGTGGACTGCATCCGCAACCACCCAGACTGGAATTCTGCCCACATTGCCATTGAGACGGGTCTGAGGGAGTGCCTCAAACACAACTATATTCAGAGGTAAGGACACCCCAGCACCCCACGCTGTTTCACAGCAAGTGTATGTTTCCAGTGTTTCCAGTTGAGCAGCAGCAACAGACTGCCAAGTGTGTGTGTGTGTGTGTGTGTGTGTGTGTGTGTGTGTGTGTGTGTGTGTGTGTGTGTGTGTGTGTGTGTGTGTGTGTGTGTGTGTGTGTGTGTGTGTTGTTAGGGCTGTGCGATTAATCGATTTTAAATGGAAATCAGATTCTTTTTAGTCGTAACGGCGTTAAATAGAGGGAAATTGGAAAATTGATTTTCCTCTTTCAAGCTTTCGGGTTGGCGCCTCTTGGGTACCGTAGTCCCCCTCCCCCTGGAGAAGCTGTTACTGGACCTCCAGTGTGCACTGGGGTGGTTTGCGGCCAGGTGTCAATCAGCACCTGCAAGTCCGAGGTCCTGGTTCCTGACCGGAAGGAGGTGGTTCATCCTCTCCGGGGTCGCTCAGAAGATGGACGGATGGCTCCAAAGCATCTACACTGATGACTAACAGCCCCCACTCATTCTGTCTCCAGTCAGATCAATGCTCAGGACCTGTCGGGTCAGACCCCGCTGCACCTGGCGTGTGAGCGCGGAGACTTGACGTGTGTGAAGGAGCTGCTGGAGGAAAGCCAGGCTCGCACTGACATCAAAGACCGCAAAGGAGAAACCGCCGTGCACGTTGCAGCCAAGCTGGATTCCCCAGTCATCACTCAGGTGAGCAGCAGCATCACAAGACCCTCACCATCACCGTCTTGTTGAAACGCAACCCATTCAAGCCACGGTGCTGTCAGTGCCTGGACCGACCTGCTGCTCTCTCTACTCCGCTCCACTTCCTGTCCTTCACACTCCCTCTCTTCCTCCGTCCAGGCAATGTGCACCAGGTTTTGCTCAGGCGTCAATGAGCTGAATGACGCCGGCGAGGCGCCGCTTCACATCGCCTGCCGTCTGGGACGCATGGAATCCGTCAAAGCTCTGCTAGGGGGCGGAGCCAGGTGTGACGTCATCGGCAACGCCGGCTACCCGATTCACTGTGCCATGAAGTACAGTGAGAAGAGGTGAGTGGAGCAAAAGGCGTAGACTTCATTGCAAGTCGTATTTTTGGTAACTCTACCAGGTTCTACATTCTAGACAGCATGGACACGAGAACTGAGAACTGCTAATAGGAACATCTACAGGTACGACCTGAAAAATGAGAATATCAAGTAAAAGTTGTTTTATTTTGGCAATTTAACATCAAAGATGAAAGCAACACATTTTATTGAGCCATTCCACACAAATTGACATCTCAAGCAGTTCCTTGTTGTAACTTTGCTCATTAAGATTTTCAGCTTATTAAAACCACAAAGCCACAAACTCAGAAACTTATTATAAAATTTGAGTTTTTTTTTTTTTTTAAGCTGTAAGACCTGATCAGCAAAATCCAAAGAAATAAAAACTTGAAATATATTGATTTGCATATTATTCCTTTATATAATATGTCACATTCACCTTTTAAGTTGAATTGCAGAAATACAACAACCTTTTCAGGACATTCTATTTTTCTGGGTAGTACCTGTACATTACTTACCTAATAACTTTTAAAGGTCACCTATTGACCTCTTTCTCAGGCCTTTGTGTTTGATTTCTGGCCCCAGCCGCACTGGAAGCTTTGCAGCTGCCTGCATCCCGTGAAAACGCTCCGTTTCCTTGACTCCGCCCCCGGCCTCCCGCCCAGCCCACTCCGCTGTGATCGGTTAGGACACTGATGAGTTGTCACTTCCAGCTTGCTCTTCTACCGTCATAGTGCCGTCGGGAAGGCTTCATCCTTCAGCAGCAGTTCAGCGGCTAATCCAGCTTCGTACTGGCCCATGTTCACCAAACAGTCCCGTATGAAATGCCGCAGACAGACAAAAAGAGAGAGTTTTTTTTCCTCTTTTTTCTCTCCATCCACTTCTTCCAGGTGCCTTCTGCCTCTGTAGGAAAGCTACACAAATCTAACTTTCTCTCACACCCCAAAAAACATTTCCTTGGAGCAGCGCACAGCGATATAACTTCCGAGGCAGATTGGGGGAGGGTGGGGCCAGGCCTAGAGGGCGGGGGCAGGCCGAGAGCATGGCCATGTAGGGAAGTCCGGCACACATTGCCACCACGATGTTATAAAAAAAAAAAAAAAAGACGGTAAAACCCAGCGTGCGGAACCAAGCACAGCGACTTGCAGGGCTGACGTCCAAACGCTTGAACCTCATGATTTGAGGCTTTGGCACTGTTTGACACCAGCATGCAACATTGTAACAGTAGTTAGAGGTCAGAAAAGTCTAATAGGTCTCCTTTAAAGTTCTTTCTGTTTGTCCCACAGCTCTGCTTCGTCTTTTAAAACACGCATGCAGTTTTTGACGTCATTAACGAACTATGTTTTTTTGGTTCTCGTTCGTACTGTTGTGTTAACATATCCATTTTGCGTTCAACTTGTAGTTGTGTCGAGGAAATCCTCCGAGCAGACCGCGGCCAGCTCCACGCTGAGGACTCTGTGTATGGCGGGACGCCTCTGCACTGGGCCAAAACTGCAGAGGTGAACTATTTTTGTTATGCCAGAGTTGTAAACCATGTTCCAATCAAATCAAACTTTATTGATGTGGCACTTTTCCAACAAACAAATGCAAAGCAAAAAAGAAGTTCACAAAAATCAAGCAACCAACCAAAGCACCACCTGTCCCGCTCCAGTCATTTTGGGGAAGCCAGTTTTGTCTGATTGAATGTGCCCGGGGTGGGGGGTGAGGGTGGATGTATTGGGCCATCCTGGGAGACACAGCAACACACACCCGAGACAGCACACTCGAAGGTGCTCCCACAGCTCTGGGAGGAGCCAGGACTAACAGGGACTGCACGCTAGAATTGATGGAAGATTTTATTTATTTATGTATTGTTTAATATACTGAACTTTTTATTCTATTTCTTAGCTGTGACTATGGGTGTGTGTCAGTGAGCAGCTGAATAAGTGAATTTCCCTTTGGGATGAATAAAGTAATTATCTATCTATCTATCTATCTATCTATCTATCTATCTATCTATCTATCTATCAAAAAACAGGGCTCAGTATATAACGTTTTTATGTGAAAGTTTCACGTTTTTACGTGATCATTTTTTTCGTTTTAACGTAAAAGTATTACGTAAAAACGTGAAAGTATCACATTATAACGTGAAAATGATCACGTTATAACGTGAAACTGAGCCCTGTTTTCTTTTTTTTCTAGGGTGGCAGCAATGCGCTTCCGTAATCTATCTATCTATCTATCTATCTATCTATCTATCTATCTATCTATGTTGACGCAAGCAGAAAATATTTGTTCTCGCCTTTGTCTTTTTTAAGGTCATCTGACCTTTGAAACAGTGAAAAAAAAACAACAACCCATAACTGGTGAACCGAAGGGTCCCTGAGGGTTCACAAGGTCAATGAAAGACGGCTCTCTGACTGGCCGTTATGCCGTACGCAAATACCCAAACCAGTCTTCCTCTCCATTGTGCAGATGTGTCGGGTCCTGCTTGAGCACGGCTGCACCGTCAACTACCTCAGCAGAACTGGGGAGAGCCCGCTGCACATTATGACTAAGAAGGGCCGTTTTGAGGCCGCCATGGTTCTGCTCACCCACGGAGCCAATGCCAACCTGAAGGATCAAGGTGGGAACACGGCTCTGCATCTTGCTATGAAGGTGTGTATATTAAGATATTGTTTCCATCATTCCAGTGAGCAGATCGAATGTTTTGTTGCGTGGTGCAAACAATAAAATGCCAATCTTAAAATCTCGGCCAGCGTTGAAAAAGTGTTTTTGTCGTCCAGGTGGAAGGTTAAATATCAGGCCATACCATAATCAATCAATCAATCAATCAATCAATCAATCAATCAACTTTTTATTTTTATTATTATTATTCACCCCAAGGCGTCGATAGTGACCTAACCAATCGGTTGCCTTGAGGGGCATTTGGGCCCCTTGTTTGTAATCTAAAACACCTGTGGTCATATGAAGCAAATAAACCAAACAATCAAGTGAAGGAAAAGTGGATTTTCCATTGGTCGACCCATTTATTAGTCAAATTGATCCTGCAGTCTCACCGTTAGCAACCCCTAGGTCACGAAACCCATAAAAACATGGTTCCTCTTGACCGACACCACGTTGCTCTGTTTCTGTCTAGATATCCGTGCATGTGTTGTGACTTATTGACAAGGGGTTTTGTTTGATAGATGGACCACATACAGCTGATCAAGGCCCTGATTGTGTTTGGAGCTGACGTGGAGATCCACAATGACCTGGGCGAGACGCCTGGACTCATTGCTGCCCGCTCCAGCAAAGGTGAGAGGGAACTGGGTCACCAGAGGGAGGGAGGACCACTGGGGACCCTCAGTGATGCATCACAGGGAGGTTCTTCTGTGGGCAAGTAAAGAACCGAACCAGGAACTCCATTTTGGTCATGAAGTAGTTGTTTTCCCTGAAAATATTTTATTTTATTTTAATGATTTTAGCATCGTACTAAAAAAAAAAAAAAAAAAAGGAAAGGAAGAATCTGAGATTTTGCACTTGAATTTTGAAAAACAAAAGGAGTTGAAATTCTGAAAAGCGCATGCACCTTTTTCAATGTGCAGTTTGAAATCGATGACAACATTGACGACAGAACAGAATCATCCAAGTTTGCTTTGGACGTTCAAGCCTCTTGGGAGGAATTGATTTGAATTGCTCTTTAATGCGCAGTACCATGTACGGTCCACTTGGATGAGTCATCTTGCCATTTTTCACTGAATTCAAAAAGCTTTTTTTTCATGTTGTCTATAATCCTGCCCTCGTTTGTTGCCTCGCTCATAAAGCTTTTAAAAATGACGCTGGCGTCAAACATAGTTTTTTTTTTTTACCACCGTCGCCTGTTTTCTGTCCAATATATGAGTCTTCTATATTAACACAATTTTAAACGTTTTTACCCTTTTAATTGTTCATTTGCGCCGACAACGGTCGCTATTCCCCCTTGCATGCAAAGGCGTCGCGATTCAAAAATAATCTCTGGTCGATGCACAACGTCGTGGTGACATCACAGTTGCTAACAGTGCATTTTTTTGTTCCCCGTCTTAACTTCTTTGTCCTTTGTTGTGCTGTGTGCATGTGCTGCGTGTTGGCTCGCCTGTGTGTCTCTAACCCGAAAGGTCCGAACAGAAAAATACTGCTGGACATGCTTTGTAACGTGGGAGTCCGGCGGTGCCTCCCACCCAGCCAGCAGCCAGGCAGAGGTAACGCCTCCACCTCCGCAGCGCCGTCCGCCTCCACACACATCATCCTAATGGAGGACTTTTATCTTGAAAGTCTCACAATTAAACATTCACTTGTAGTTATTTAGCAGTTGACTATACTTGTGTTTCTTTTTCTTTATTATAAAAGTCGGGCTTTCAGCGTGGATATGTTAATTGAATACAACCCATAACGCGCTATAAATTTTAAATGGCTTTTTAATCGCCGGCCTTTTGTCCCTTGCATGCACCCATAGTCAGGTCCTCAAGCCTTTTTCTCTTTTTTGGAAGCCCAAATGCAACCGCGACGGTGCACACCCCCATCCTGGTGGTGGCAGCACCTACAGAGAGCAGCTCCACCTCTCACTGGTCGGCTCTAGTCTCCGTGTTAGCGGGGTACCCAGGCAGCCCAGTCCGCCCAGTCCGCCCAGTCCGCTGCTGCCAGTGCAGTTTAGGTTGTTCACTTAAAGATGAACGTTTGAATGTGATTAATCGCGGTTAACTACGGAACAGAGATTAATCTCATTTAAAAAAGAAAAGTGACGACAGCCTCGGTGAAAATATTTCTTTCTGT
>NW_027466056.1:505000-592500 GCF_046127955.1 Nelusetta ayraudi | reverse complement strand
CAGTTTTTTAGTTTGAAATTTCAATTTTGAATGTGTGCAATATGACGTCATTTATTGTATAGTATTGAGCTTTGCTTGTTCCATATTCAGTGTTTAAGCAAAACTTGTTTTGGTCCATATGAGCAGGGTTTCGCTGTTCTATCTGGAGGGAGAATTCCTTTCAATAAATGAAATTAAATTTTCAAGTCTTAAATCGTTTTTTACGCGTTAGAAAACGACCGTCTGTGTTTCCTCGCCACAGGAGTCCATCAACACGGGTCCCTTCCTGATGAAAAGCACATGTCGCCGTTGCGGTGGGAGGGGCTCCATCATCAGCTCGCCCTGTGCACTGTGCCGAGGAACTGGCCAGAACAAAAAGAGGCAGACGGTCGCGGTGCCGGTACCTGCTGGTGGGTTTTTCCATTCTACGACCTTTGTGGTAGCAAACAGTCTTTCAATCAAGTTCATTTCCATCCAGCTCAGTCTGTAGAGCACCGCACCATCATCATGTTCCTCACAGCCTGATTGTGTGGAGAAGGTTCTGACTGGGCTTCACCAACCTTCTAGAACCATGAGAGCTACTCTCTGGCTGCTGGGTCGGACCAGTCTGCTACACTCTCCTGAAATAACACACATTCTCATTTAGTTCTTTTTAATGATCTATGTGAAGACTCTCATCACCATTGATCAAAGGGGAGGAGCTCCATGGACCACAACAGCAAAGAAGCGACTGACTTGCATTGTCCCCCTGTTAGAAATCATTCAACATGATGATGATGATTATTATTATTATTATTATTTTCTGTCTATACTTACAGATATTTTATTTTTTGTCTATTTCTTCAGTTAATAGAATTCTTGACCTTTTGCACTGTAGCCTTTTCTTCTTCTTCTTCTTCTTCCTCCTCTTCTTCTTCCTCCTCTTCCTCTTCTTCTTCCATCATCCTCTTCTTCTTCCTCCTCTTCCTCTTCTTCTATCATCATTTTCTTCTTCTTCTTCCTCCTCCACCTCCTCTTCCTCTTCTTCTTCTTCTATCATCATTTTCTTCTTCTTCTTCCTCCTCCACCTCTTCCTCCTCTTCTTCTTCTTCTATCATCATCTTCTTCTTCCTCCTCTTCGTCTTCTTCATCTTCCTCCTCTTCCTCATCTTCTTCTTCTATCATCATCTTCTTCTTCTTCCTCGTCTTCTTCGTCTTCCTCCTCCTCCTCCTCCTCCTCTTCTTCTTCTTCTTCTTCTATCATCTTCTTCTTCTTCTATCATCATCTTCTTCTTCTTCTTCTTGCGACCACACAGTCCGAATTAAAACACATGAAGAAGACAGAGGTCTTTTTTTTCTAGCATGAAAACCCAGTCCTTGTCAGTTACGACTGCCTGCAAAGCCGATGATTTTTTATTTTTCTTAATTTTCCCAAAGGAATTGACAATGGCCAAACAGTCCGGATGGCCGTGGGAAGCAGAGAAATCCTCATCACCTTCAGGGTGAGCGTTGTTCCCGCTCAACCGCTGTTTACTGTTGAAATCTCTGTGGTGATCTTTGCTGTTTGACTCCGCCTCCACTGTGCAGGTGCAGGAAAGCCCAGTTTTCCGGCGGAACGGAATAGACATTCACTCGGATGTGTTCATCTCCGTGGCTCAAGCCGTCCTGGGGGGCTCAGTCACAGCACAGGGTCTCAGCGAGACCCTCACCTTTGCAGTAAGCGTCCATTCGGGCAGCAGATGTCTGTTTAAAGCCAGGACTTCATTTCCCATGAGCACTATTCTGTCTTCTCACACTCAGCTTTTCACCCACACTCGTCCATGTATTGCTTACATGATGTCTGAGGCTCTCAGATTTTTCGACAGTTTTGGTTATATATAGCAGCGGAAGTTCTGGATGTTTTCTAAAGCCGCTTCCACGCAGACGCCGACTAAAGGTGCTGAAAAAGCAACCAGTGCAACGTCATTGCAAGAAACTAAATTGCCTTGTCGTAATTGGATCATATTTTGGATCAAAGAAAGCAGAACGCAGTGGCTTTGAACGGCGGGGGGTGGGGGGTGCAATACCTCGCCAGTCCTGTGGGAGTGCCCTTCTTCTTAGTGCGCTAAGACTGCTAAAAAAAACTTCAATTTGACGCAAATTGTTTACTAATTTCTTTTTTTTTTAATTGACATGACACTGCGTCAATTTTGACAGACATTGCAATTGTTTAAAAAAAAATAATAATTCAATTAAATATTGACAAAATTTTCTTTTAAATTGAATTCAGCCTGTAGTCCCCAGCCGCCTCAGTCCTGTTCATACAGGGCAGAACTGAGGCGCTTGAAAGATGCATGACGGCTGCCTTACAGTCTGTGTGACCAGGTCTTTCTATAGCGGTGGATGACAGTTTGATATTTAATAACCACATCTTTAATAAGCATTTTGCTCTCTGCTTATGTTGTAACGCTTGCTGTTGCTGTTTCAGATTCCCTCGAGCTGTCAGTCGGATCAGGTGATCCGACTCCAAGGGAAGGGCATTCGCAAGATGAACAGCCGCGCCTCTGGAGATCACTATGTTCATATCAAGATCAGAGTGCCAAAGTAAGCTCGCCACACACCTGGGATAGAATTCTCGGTCAGACCATCGAGGAGGTCCGGAATCGATTTTTGTATCTCATTTTTTTTGTCAATAAAAAATGTTGGTGCGTTGTCTGAATAAATGACGACAAGATTACAACGTCATCAATTGGAAGGTAACCATTAGAAAAAAATGTATGTTTTAAAATATGTCGACTCAGCTGCAGCCTTATTGGCTGCTTTCACAAGCACCTCCCCCAGAGGCTTTGATGATGCCAGAACTCTGTTTGTTCTCTTTGTTCCTGCAGGAAGTTGACCCGCAGGCAGCGCTCTCTGCTACTGGACTACGCCGAGGACGAGACGGACGTCCACGGCACTGTGAACGGTGTGAAACCCTCTGAAGGTCAGACGCCTCAATCCACCCTTAAATCAAAGGAGCTTGACCATTGCCTGCTTTTCACTGCAGGAAGTCCCTGCAAACAGCGTCTGAAACGCTGCGTCCCATTTAGGGCTGTCCCGATCCGATATTGATGTCGGATATCGGTCCGATATCAGCCAATAAAGGAATATCGGATTATATCGGACGTCATCTTAAGTCTCCGATATTAACACTCCGATAGAAAGCTGTCCATTCTACTCCGGCGCTTCTGCCCTATGCAAATAGGTGACTGCGGTTCATACTCCCAACACAGCGGTAGGTGGCGGTAATACACCTGTTGCGCTCGCCAAAGAAGAGTGCTCGGCTCCAGCATGTAGAGCTCACGTGACCTCAACAGTAACATGTCTATGTGCTCTAGGAAGAAATAATGTCGGCCGTGTGGCAGTACTTTTAGAATAAATAATGAAAGTATGTTTCATTTGTAGCATGCCGATATCGGATTGATATCGGTATCGGCCGATATTCAAGGTTGAAATATCGGTATTGTATCGGAAGTGAAAGTATAGTATCGGGACAGCCCTAGTCCCATTCGCTGTACATCGTCGCAGCGTTCATCATAAAGCCTATTGCAATCTCATTGTCATGCAGGAGGTGGAGAAGGAGGAGAAGGAGGAGAAGGAGGAGGAGGAGGAAGCACTTCAGGTCCCAAATCACACAGCCGTGCAGAAGATGAGGAGCAGAGGCAGCAGCAGCAGCAGCAGCAGCAGGAGGAGGAAGGAGGCTTTTTCTCCAAGCTGAAGAAGTGGTTCACCTGACACCTGGCAGCAGGAGGGCTCTGCCAAAGGAAAAGGACAAATCTCAATAAACTGTTGAAGCATTTCAGATTGGTTCCATCACAACTGAAAACAAGGTCAAATGTTGAAGCTGTATTTATTACTGGGGCTGTGGCCAGGCTGTTTCTGCCACAACTCTTCCCAACCTGAGCAAGCCTTGTGAGTTTCAGGGTCTGTCACTCTGGATGACTGACTTGATCACAGTGGACTTCACCCCAACACTATTAAAGACGATGATGTCTCAACTCTCTACTCTACTATTCTTTACTGCTACAATAGCATTTGTGTGTCGAATGTGTTTTAGTTGAAAGAGGCACCAATCCACGTCCAGTTATTTGGATTAGATTAGATTAGATTGGATAAAACTTTATTGATCCCAAAGGAAATTCAGGCGGTCAGCTGCATCACATTCATTCCAACAATAAAAAGCAGACAGCGGAAAAAAAAAAATCCTGACAATTTGGTTTGAAAGATTGGTCATTCAGAGCAACTTTCACCCTTGACCCACAGTTCACCGTCAACAAGGAGAAGAAAACTAATCAGTATAATAATGACATATTGCACATCAAGCACAGCTGTCTGAGAGATGTTTTGTTGGCAACTCTGGAAGGCTGTGATGGCTGAGAACCTTGATTTTATTCTATTTTATTCTATTTTATTTTGAAAATCAAAAGAGAGAAAAAAAAGAAAAAAAATACAGCAATTTACAAGAAAAACAGCAACAATACAAACATGTTCAAAAAGGAGTGCGAAGAAGTTAAAACTTATTAAATCCCGCCCCTTTTCCCCACACCCAGGTGTCCCACAACACAACATTCCTCCTCCTGCAAGAGGAATAAAATAAAAAATACTACATCTACTAATGATATACAAAAATTAATAATCATAAATAACAATAACCTCAACCGTTCATAATGTAAATAATAATAGACATAATTCATCTGTATTGTATACAAATGTTTACCTACATTTCTGGAAAATAAATCAACAATATAGCTTATCTATGAACAAAACAAAAAGAGAAGTAAGAACACCTTCACTGCCGTGTGAACGTGTGTTGCCGGAGCAGAAGCTCCTCCCTCTGGAACCCCCACCCAGCACCAGACTCGGGCTCCAAGGTTGCCAAACCCCACAAATGCTTGCTTAGCACCTGGACAATGTAATTAGTGCCTCGCGTGTGTTTTTGTGTGTTTTCCTTTATGGGCACACATTCCGACCACACACAGAGTGTAATTACCCGTCAGACTACATATATATTGGTAATACAAGAGCACTCGGCATGTCCAATTACCCCCCCTCCCTCTTTGTCCTGTCCTGGGAGACTATTCCCACTCTCTGGCCAGTGGAAGATTCCATTATGGCTCCTCATGATGCCGACTGGCCGTTCCCAGTTACTCCTGGCAACCGGGCTTGTCACTCACAGATGAGTGGTGGATGAAAGTCATTATTGGTTTGTGCAGTCGAGGGTCGACATGGCTTCTCTGCATGTACGGCCCGACAAAGTCAAATCCAGTTCCCCCGCCGGTTGCCTTCGCAAACATTAATTGCCTTTTGGCTTCTGCAGGCCCGTCTGGGTCAAACTGCGTCACGTCTTGTTTTGTTCGCCCGCTCAGATTCAGAAAAACCTTTATTCATCCACGATGGGCAAATTGTCTCCCACACAGCAAGTTTTTTTTTTTTTTTTTTTTTTTTTGTCTCGGTTCAGGCTTTTATAAATGTGTTATTTTCTAATGAACCAAAAACTTGCAACATATTCATTTTAAAACAAAATTCAGGTTACTTTCTTTTCACCAACCCACAAAAGAGGCTGTACACTACTACTACTACTACTACTACTACTACTGCCACTACTACCATCATAATATAACAATTAATACTAGAAATATAGCACTAATAATAATAATAATGATAATAATAATTAAATATCTAGTGTGTAAAATTGGAAAACATTTCACACCATGAAAATAAGGAAAAGTCGTGACATCAAGTTGTAAAAGTTTTCAATGGCGGAGCCCGACCTTCCCCTCCCCCTCCAAAAAGACAACAGACAGAGGGGCAAGCAGGCCACGTTGCTGCTCCATGGCGACGAGGTGCAACCTCCCTAAAGACCAGCAGGGGCGCCTGACCAGCTGCATGTCCTTCACGGTGGTTCAGTGTGACTCTGCCTCCGCTACAAACCTCTGCGTTGGGTCGAGGTGTGAGGAACCAGGCACGGACAACTGCTGGTCCGCTCGCCGGCCGGATTCATTTTCACTTTGCCGTCTCCACCATGCACACCTTTAAAAGAAACAAGCTGCACCAGAAAGAGTCTCCTTGCTGTCATAGCTTAGCTTAAACCTGGCAACCTAGCCAGCAAACATAAAAGTGCTATGACTAAAAAAAAAAAAAAAAAGGGACATACCCACTAGAACGAGCGGTATGCTAATAAAACATAACATGCGTGACCCACACAAAGTGCTGTTTGTGAGCGAACAAGACGGCTCCCATTGGTTTCAGTGGGAGGTGCTCACCCAGCAGCGCAGACTCCAAAAAACGTCATTAATGGGCCCGTAGAGCAGAGCAAGATCAGTACCGACACTTCCCATTATGCCTCTGTAGCTCACATCATCTATTTGGCCAATCAGAAGGATCCTGGAGAAGGTCACTTACAGACTTGTCGGGGCGCAGCCAATCAGAACAAGCTGACCATAAGTGAAAAATCTACAATGGAACGATTTGCTATGAATCGAGTTTCAGGTCACAGTCGTCCTGTCAGCCGTTTTAAAGGCTTTTATTTTGGTATTACGGTCTATGGGAAAAATCCTTTTTGGGCCCACAGGCATTTTTTTTTGCTGCAGTACCTCGAGTGGCCACTGGGGAAATATCAGCCCGCCGCCATTTTGCCAGTCGGGTCTCCAGTTCTTATAATACGTTCTCGGGCTGCAGCCGAGAGAGGAAAACACCACACAACCAAACTGCATTTTAGCGACTTGTGCTATTTTTAGAACCGGCCTGCGGGTGACTCATGCGGTCCTTGGGGGGCGGGGGGGCGGGGACAACCTGGGATTGGTGACCCCTGACATCCGTCATGGCCTTTGATTTAGTCATCGCTCAGTCTGATAAACATCAAACTTCATGTGTCAGCAAAGTTCAGGAGGATCCGTGTGTGGGAGCGTCCATCCAGTGGGATGCTGTCTGGATTCCTGAGCTGTGATGTCACACTGGTGGTGTTGGGGAGGTGTTCCTTTAGGTTGGAGTAAGTAGGACATGAGTGGAGGCCTGGAGGTGAAACGTGCAGTCCGCCACTGTTAAAGACATCAAACATGAAGCTGTAGCTGTAGGATTTATCACTGCTGAATGAAGCCAAAGTTGTGCTGTTGGCTCAGGAACGCAACCCAACCCACTCTAATTATTCCCATACTTCAGGTGGTGGGGTTATGGATTTTTTTTCTTTTTTCTTGGAAAAAAAAAAAAAAAAAAAAAACAACTCCTGTTTTCGTTACCAAGGTTTTAGGGGGGTGGGGTCTGGGGGTGGGGGGGGAGAAATGGAAAATGATCATCTGGCTGATACTGGCTAGGAAAACCTGACTAAAGCTGGGAAGATACGCTGGGAATAAAACGGCAAAAATGAGTCTTTGGTTCAGCTTGAGCGAAGATCCATTTGAGAGAGCTGCTGGGGGAAAATGGAACAGGCTCAAGATGAACCCCTGGGTGGCCGTGAGTGGAAAGAAACAACAGGAAACTTCCCAGTGATCTCTCACACACCCCCGTTCTGCTAGCTGCTAGTAGCACAGTTAGCGCTGTCACATGACAGGATTGCATTGCCGGGCTCGGTGTGTGCCAGTTGGTCCACATCCAGCATGTGGACCTTCACACCTTCACCCCACCACCCACAGAGGTGGAGAGGTGCTGCACCACCACCACCCTCAGCAGGAGGAGCGCTGGTCTGGTCTCAACCCACACAGTGTGACTGGTTTGTCTGGGCTGTTCACACAGGAGCTTGAACAAACCTCTGTGTTGGGTTTAAGCTTAAAGTCGGACTCGATCTTCCACTTTCATCACAGCTGTTTAGAGTTGCGTCCATGACCTCTGACAGTTTGTTCTCTCTGAGTCATGTGCATGCATCACAACTATATAAAGCCCACATCATCATTATTATTATTATTAATGATAATAATAATAATAATAATATTATTGTTATTATGTAATTTTTTTCTTCCCAGTATTTTTCTTTATAAAGAAAGGCAGGTTTTTTTAATTTATTTTTTTTAATAAAGCAGTGTATTCCATACACAAAGCAACTCAATGTCCTTTCCATGAATTAAAGTTCCAACATTTTCAAAAGCATTTAAAGTTGTGGCAGCCAGTCTGGTGTCGCCCTTGAATCTGTCTTCTATCTTTCCTTCAATACACCAAGAAGTGACCCCACATGACCTCCGGTTGACTTGCACCCCCTGATGTTCTCTGTGTTGTTCTTGTACCTGGACTCACTGAATCCAATGCATGTTGATTGATTACGCCTCCATAAATTACAACAGGCAGAAGTTCACTTTGTCATCCTGAACATTTCTCAGACCAAAGAATATTTTTAGAGGACTGTTTTTGCATCTGTGTGTGTGTGTGTGTGTGTGTGTGTGTGTGTGTGTGTAAGTGGGTCAGGGGCTTCCCATTGGTTCTTGGCTAAACACAAGCAGATGTGACTGTTGCCCTTCGCTGCAGTTCATCTCTTTCTCGCCTGGCGTCTAACTCGCCTTTTTAGGTAAACATTCAACTTGCACTCGTGCACCACTTGTGACTTTATTCACTCACTCGCTGTTTCCTACTTTGAACACACGATGATTTCAGTCACCTACCTCGTGCAGCGTGGTGTCACGTCACCCCCCCATGCAAAAGCACTTTACAGTTCAACACAGCCTCACAACGTTGGATTTTCATGACAGACTTGACCGTCAGTCACCACTTTTTTTTTTTTTTTTTCCTAGATAAACATCTTTGGTCTGTTGAGGAGCGTGGCTGCAGACAGACACTGAGGACATCAAATAAATGAGCAAGATGTATGTGTGTCAGTATGCAGCAGAGAAAAACACCTTCAATAACTCTAAAAAGGTGGCTGTTTGGAAGAACTCAAACATGAAGCATGTTTGAGTTATTTGACACTTTTATTGTTTCCTCCACAATTCCATGTGCATCCATCCGTAGTTCAGATGCCTTCAGTGAGGAAGTGCAAACGTCAAGAGTCCTGAGAATGAAAGAACACAGGTGGAGTCCAAACTGCTGACTGCTACTGCAATGCTTGAAGCGAACATTAATGAATGAAGAGGGTTGTGTTGTGTCCTTTATCTCTCTGCTTTCTTGGCTTTCTGTGGTATACGGTGCAGATCTGCGCACGTTCATGTTGTCCACCTCTCACGTCAGACGTGCAGAAAGTGCTGCCCTGCCGGTTCTCAATCCATCCCGCTCTCCTCCTCCAACAATAACACGGCCGAGCTTTTGACTCATTCCTTCCCGCCTTCTCTCGCTGCGTCCCCACCTTTCGGGATTTTCCCTCATCCCCCTCTTTGGCTCCGGAGGCCCCACTGGTTCCTGTGGGCCTCCAGACTCCAATCTCCTCACCAACACCTCAGCTTCCATCGTTGCTCTTAACTGCCCTTCAACAGTTTGGGCTCACTGACTCAACTCCAATCCGAGCCGCTTCATGAAATGACCGACCGGATGCTGTAGAGAATGAATTACTAAGAACGCATTATGGGATGGCTCGATGATGTTTATTATGTCTTCATTACTCATAGCTTCGGTTGTTCTTTTCTAAAGACAAGGTTTTCTTTCACCCAAATGAATGGGCCACCATCTTGGACTCTGGGGCTGTGTCTCAATTCAGGGTCTGCATCCTTGGAGAGAAGCGTCCTCCGTCTGAAGGATGCGTCCTTCCCAAGGACCCGGCCCAGAAGGACCGACGCAAACCCCGCCTCCCTGGAAGTGACGTTTTCATAGCATCAAGCTAACCATTGGTTCGCCGAAATTGAATTTTCAGCCAAAATTTCAATACTTAAATTTATATGCTGTGTCTTTGCCAGTAGATGGCGCTAATTTCAGCTGACTTCCCAGGATGCCAGGATGCTTTGCAGCAGCACGCAAAGCATCCTGGGATACAGAAGGAGGTGAAGGATAGTAGCGCTGCAGCCTCGGAATCGGCTAAAAGTAGGGCGCATTTGGAGCGTCCTTCGGACTTTTGGGAATTGGGAGGAGCCTTCGCCTTCGCGCAGTGCTGTGACGCAACTTCCTTTCAGACCCTGACTTGAGACGTAGCCTGGGGCCCCGGTTTAACGAAGCAGGAGCTCGCTAACAACATTAGCACCACCGAGAAGAGAAAGAAATCCCTCCCTCCCCAAGAGTATTGTTTATTTTTCTCAGCCATGAAAAACCACAAACAACTGCACCTTTTACATTGCGATACTATTTTATTTTATACTGTACGTGCTTCATGATAAACGACTATATGGTTTGTTAAATGTAACTTGAATTACAATAGAGGGATTGAGAACACATCCTTAAACTGTCTGGCATGTTTTCATTTTGGCTGATCAAATGTTCTGTTGATAAAATGAAGTTGCGGTTGAATGGATTCCTGCTGTGCAGCTGTAGAGGGCGCATAATAATGATTGTCCCAAAGGTTTACACATCATTCATAATCACTGTATTATGTTCAACTCACATGTCTTCAATGTCTGCCCATTTCAATGAACATTATGCACGAAGGGGTGAATATGATAAGCAACGCCACAGATAAACGAGCACCCAGACATTGAAGTGACGCTCACATGAACCTCTGGAGCTTCCTTTCGTTGGCACACGTAAAGTTTATTTGAAGGAGGCGTTGCAGAACTTAAGGTTTAAAAAAACAAAACATGAAAACATTTTTAGCGTTGACGAAGAAAAGAGTCTCTCACATTTGTCTTTTACATTCATGAAGCCAGTTCCTCAGACACATTTTTGCTGAACTTTCTACGAAAACCTAAAAACGACGACAAACAACAACAATGACAAAAAAACATTTTAAAAAGTGCAGGCTTGTAAGCAGAAGTCCTTGTAACACTCAACAGATAACAACATTTTGAGGTCTTGGAAAATTCCGATTATACTTTAGAATCCATGGTGACCTATGAAACCTACTCAACCTACTCAATATTTTGGCTCTGAACAGCAATAACACTGAATGAACATCAATAATATTCAGAATATTGAAAAAAAAAAAAAAAAAAAAAAAAAACACGGTAGAAGAAATTAGCTGCTACGCTCAGCCGAAATAAAATCTCAACAAAGAAATGTTTAGTTCAAACTAATTTTTTTTTTTTTTTTTCAAACGGCTCTACTTTCAGGTCACTTATTTTTCACAGCAATTTATCTCCCGCGGTGCCTTTATAAGGAATCATCTCCACAGCAAAATGAGGTTCAGGAAGCTGGTCATCAATGACTTGTCCAACCAGCAACCGTTGTTCCCGTGGTGGTTCATTGGAAGACGGTGTCATGGGAAATAAACCTCTCTCTTCTGTGTCCTTCAGAGTCTCGTGGAAAGCCGCGGTAATGCAGTCACACACAACTCTGTCTTGTAAGCAGGGATGTAGGAAGGAGGTTGACGCTGGGGGAGGGTCTGATTTCATACGACTGCATTTCCTTTCTATCCAGTTTGTTAGTCCCAATATTTAAGCGGTTATTCCCTGGAGCAGCCCACTCAAATCCAGCAAAAGGATTGTAGCTCTTTCAAATGATTTCTTCAACATACACAAAGGAATTATTAAAAAAAATATATATATATAATAAGATTCTTGGATTACAACTATGTGAATACAAAAAAAGGCACTTCTCTTTTGAGTCTGCTAAGACACTTCTACCATATTGCACTTAGTTTAATTAATCACATGGTTAGGTTTGACCACTGAATTACCCTGGCAGAGCTTCCACAGTCACATGCCACATTTCAGCCATGTTAATTTAGCCTTAAATTATTCAAGCTGCACTTACAGCCTAAAGTGTCACCATATCATCGTCACTTTTTAAAAATTGAATTTGCCGAAAATGCTCAAATGGGAACAGGAGCAATACCGTTAAACGAGTCCAACTGGAGTTTGACGTTCCTGCTCTAGAAATATGAGGGACTTGAGGACGTCAGATTGTTATTCGACGGACAGGGACCTTGCGTTGAGGATACATCGTGCTTCAAATTTCCATTTTGTTTCAAGTGCGGCTGTGTCTGAGGAGCGTCGTTCTGATCAGTCCCTGCTTGATTGTGCGGCACGCTGCTATTCACCACACTCTCTAGACAGGCCTTTGGCTCTTCTTGTTCCAAGGGGCCGAGATGAGCTGGACACATCTCCAGTTCAACTCCTTCCTTCGCCTGCCTCCGCTTTCTCACGCAGACGATTGCCCCAGCCACCAAAGCCAAACCCAACACAAATGTCAAGGCGGCTATGGCAGGGATGAGAGTGTAGGTCATTAGGGTTAGGGTCTTCACTCTGGTCTCAGGCGATGTCAGTGAAACCACCGCAGTGTGTGCCTCTGTGCATGACCCTGCTTCTGTGGACATGTTGGACCTATAATGAGTCCTTTCCCCGAGGGGACTGGCACAGACTGAGTAGGTACAATTTGGTCTCAAACCACGCAAAGTGTACTCAGGGTAAGACGCTGGTACACTCAAAATGATGGGTCGACGGTCAGGTCCCGAGAGGTTTCGGTAGGTCAACCTGATGCCACGGAGATGTGGTCTGGTCTTAATGAAACGGTGCAAGTCAAGAAGGATGGACGTCGAGGTCACCTGCCTGGAGCTGATAGCGTCAGGCTGATTGGGTATTGCAGGCGCAACTAAAGACACTTCTGTCACTAAATGTTTTGGTTGTTCTGGAACCTCATTTTCACAGTAGAGGCCAGAGGTTCCAATGGGACAAATACAAGTGAGTAGACCCAGTGGGTCGAAATGGCAAGTCCCTCCATTTAAGCAGATGTTTGCCGGACAGATGTGTGGTTGCAGTTTTCTGCTGGTGGAACTTGAAGAGACTGGAGATTCTGGAAGTGAGTGGTACGGTGTTTTCAAGGAAACAGTTTCCTCACTGGGAGGAGATGGAGATGGAGGAAATGCATTGGTATGGGGGGTTTCTGGAGAGGGGGTGGTCAACTGGGAGACAGGAGTACTTCCAGCCAGGGGAGCAGTCAGCAAGGTTGTGGAAGGTGGACAATCAAAATCTTTGTGCTCCAATGCAGAGAGTTTCTTCCCAGCGTTAACGAGAGGAAAGTGACATCGAGTTTCCTCGGGCCTCCAGAGGTTCACGCCCTCCTCTTTCAGCCAGACTGGGAACCAGGCTAATGGACACATACAGTTGAATGGGTTCTCAGCCGCTGTCAGGTGTGTCAGCCGAGGGAAAATCTGGAAGAAACTCGACGGAAAACCTTGTAGATTAAGTCCACTGAGATCAAGCTCTTGAAGTCCTGTCAGTTTTTGGAAGTCCTCCACCCTGAGCTCACCCAATGGGTTGCCAGCCAGGCTGAGCTTGATCAGTCCTTTGATGGAGTCCTGTTTCAGGGCCTGAGGAATCTCAGCTAACTGGTTCATGGAGAGGTCCAAGTCATGGAGATTCTTTAAAGAGATTATGAGAGCCTCGTTGACTGTCGTGAGCCCCAGAGAGGCCACTTTGAGAGCCTCCAGGTGAGGTGTCTGCAGGTCTGAGACTCCCAGAGTTGGTATGTTGTTGTAGCTAAGGTCTATCAGCAAAAGCTTTGGGAAGTGAATGTAGGGCAGAGAGCCAAGCTGGTTCCCCTGGAGTTTCAGTTCAAGAAGCATATCTAAACCTTTGAAAGCTTCCAAATGAATGCTCTGAATTCTGTTGGCATAGAGGTACAGCCTCTCCAACTGCACCAGCCCAGAGAAACTACCCTTCTGTATATGCGTAATCTGATTCGAGGACACGTCCAAATTTTTCAATTTTGACAGTGTCCCAAACACTCCTTCTGGAATCTCTGTTAGCTCATTCTGACTTAGATCTAACAATATCAGCGTGCCCAAGCCCTTGAAGTCGTTATGGGATAAAATCTCAATTCCATTGAGAAATACGTAGAGCTTCTTAGTGGTGGCAGTGACACTTGGTACGGTTCTGGAATGCCGGTGAATGCAGAAAATGGAGTCTTCGCCTGGACAGGAGCAGTCTGCTGGGCAGTCTGAGGATAGCACCAGAGCAGGTGAGAGGAAGAAGATTGGGATGTAGAGCAGCATGGTGGCATCGGTTTTCTTCTGACTCTGGAACACAAGACAGAAAAAAAAATCAATCAGCAACAACAATAATAATAGTTAAAAAAAAAAAAAAAGAAGCCTGCTCATGTGACCCAGACAACGGGTGTGACAGACATCCTTTGACAGACTCCTGGCTTTTAAAGGGAATGGGAGTTGACACTGTGATTGGTTCGCTGCTTGTTACAATAATAATAATAATAATAATAATAATAATAATAATAATGATAATAATAAACTTTATTTGTATAGCACTGCTCATACACAACATGTGCAACCCACAGTGCTTAACAAAATAAAACAAAACAAAACAAAACAAAACAAAGAATATTAATAATAAGAACAACAATCATAATAGTAACAATGAGAAAAAAAAAAGAAAAAAAAACTCCAATGCCCCTCCCCCCACCCCATACGGACCCACCCCCATATTCACACAGACATTAGATAAAATGGCTTGGCACTGAAGAATCGGATGAGGAAAGGCCACTAAGGGGAGCCGTCCACACAAGGGGGCACCATGGCCTGCAGCGCCCCTGTGGGCAGACCAGGCGTAGCTCCCAGCGTGGAGGGCCCCCCATGAGGAAACACTGGCACTAAATGTTATGCGTGGAACACACCTGTGGTTCATGAGGAGACTAAAGACAACCACTTTGAACCATGCGCCTGGCACATTGACCATTTCTGCGGCGTTCAAATAGCAAAAGTGGATTTGGACCTCGGACCATGCACTGTAGATCCTTCAAATAGAATTTGAATAGAACCGGGACCGCTAGAACCTGCGGTGTCTCTGCTTTCCCGGGTCGTTGAATTGATTTGGGTTCCTCCGTGATCCCACTGGACACAGTTGTTGGTGTTTTTCCTTGTTGTTGTGGTTTTCGACGCCGCTGTTTTGATTGCCTGCGTCTGGTTGTTAGAGGAAAGTTTAACGTGAGCGGAGTCGAGCGACTGTGCGTTGTGTGATTATGCAACATGTGCGTATTCATACCAGGCAGAAGTGGCTTGGACGTGAAAACGCTGCGATAAAAAGAGGCCAAATAATCAACTTGAATGACACATTGTCACTGAAGAATGCAGCGCATGGCGATAAAAGAGTGACTGGACCTCAGACACAAGACAGACTATACAGTCAGGCCACATACTGGCAGTGCACATTCAATATGCTACGCAAAACAGCTAGCTCACTGTATCATTCATTCTGCTATCATTCAACGCTCACGCATTCCATTTAGTCCTCAGAGAAGCAGCATGAACAACACATCTGGACTCTGTTAGCGGCAGCGCATCGTAGCTACGCTTCACAGCTAGACAGAAAGGCCCACGTAGACCTTTGTCTTTCCGTGTGATACGAGAACAGCAGGGAGAGAGAGACAGGGAGGGCGGGAGAGTATTAAAAAGACTCGCATCATAAATGGGGAGAAGCACAATGAGGCGGAGAAAGAACCAAATCAATCCACTCTTATTTACAAAGCGCTAAATCTCAGCCAGAGGCGTCTGGAAGCGCTGGCGTACAGTCACAGGCAGCTGCTAACTGAACATCATAAATCAACTCAGTCACAGCTTCTGTGTAGCATCACCCGCACAAACTCAAAGTGCACCAGAAAAGGCAGCTAACTGAAGTGCAGTCAATTAACACTGAATTTTTGAACAAGTGAACATGATGGGATGACATCCAGTCATGACAACCTGGAAAAAGTCCAACTACATGATGAATACTTCAACTACAGATGGATCAAAGTGAAAAAGAGACTGTTTGTTTGTCACAGTGTGCTGAGGGCTGTCTTGTCTTGTCTTGGCTTTTTTTTTTCTAGTCATGTTTTTTCCTCTTTTATTTTGAAAAAAAGAAACTAACTCTGCTCTCTTGCCCTTCCTCAGATTGTCTGCACCTGCTCCCCATCACCCTCCATGTGCTTCAATACTCTGCGGCTCCCTTGTCTCCTGCCACAGTGTCTTTGTCCGTAGGTCAGTCCAGCCGAGTCTGTCCTCAGCCCATGTCCACAGTCAAGTCAATCAATTTAAAAACAAATATAAGCAAATGAGTTGGGATAAATACAGGGAAGAGAGCATATGAAGTTTAAAGTTATCATTCGGGCGTTTATGTATTTATGTATGTAATATGTCTATATATATATATATATATATATATGTGTGTGTGTGTGTGTGTGTGTGTATATATATATCTTAACTGGTATACTTAGAATGTTAAAAATGCATGCATAATTATAGATGTTTATATTGCACATATTAATTAACATATCATATATATATATATATATATATATATATATATATATACATTATTTATAAATAGCTCATCATACTTGGAATAGTGTGGCAGTAACCATAAACTTTGGTTTTGGTGCACTTTCATTTTCATTTTTATTTTTTCCATTTCTTCCATTTTTTGTTTGTTTTTATGTTATTATAATTTCTTTCTTGAGCCCGGCAATGACACGCAGCTAAAGGGCGTTGGGAACAGGGGTAGGTTTGGAGAAGTCCAGTTCTTCTTCCTACTCCTTTCGTGCATATTTAAGTCGTGGGCATTTGTTGTTGTTGTTTTTTTTCTTTGAGTATTAGGCTTACATATTTTTATTATTGTATCTTTCTATTTACTTTGTCCTTCTTTTTATGCTCGAATAAAGAATTAAATAAAAAATAAATAAAACAGTGATCGCTGCACGCACAGTAAGCCTGTCATCATTTCTCTTTATAGCTGCTCTGTTTTCCTCATTAGAGAGATTTTGATTTTGTGATGAAGATGTCATAGTTTTTCTTAGATCCTCTGTGTTTCGGTGTGAGTTGTTTTGTTTTGGGTAATTATCTGCTTTCTTTTCCTTAGCTTCAGATCGTTTTCCTCCTCCTGAAGTGTTTTTTTCTTTTTTTTTTGTTTGTTATTCTTTTCCGACCATTGCGAGTCTCGAGCTCTCCTCTGAGATCCAGGAAGGGGAGTCTTAGAATTTTCATGGCCAACTGATTTGTCACTCTGTTCAGAGGTCATTGGCGAATCCAATGGCGGTCCTGCTGAGTCCTGCCTTGAGCGTTGCTCCAATGAAAAGTCTGCCAGTTATTTTGCAGTGCCTCTTTTACTGTTCACCATTCTCAACCTACTGTAGCAATGCAGCATTATCCCGTTTCCTCTCCCCCACTTACATTAGGCAGCAGCAGCAGCAGCAGCAGCAGTCAGCTGACTGGGCTCCTGTCTGTCAGTACTGACGCCTGAGGTCGTCTCAAACCCCTCACAAACCTCCACCTCCGACCTCACTCTCAGGTGTAGAGAGGACAAGCAGACGTGTTGAGCGGACGCAGAGTGTTTGCAGTTGTTGTTCTGTAACTTCCCGGGCTGCGAGGGTGGCGGCGTGGCGCTGCGGGACCGGACCGGACCAGGCTGAATCCACAAACATTCTTCTGCCAGCTCCACGGAGCAGGATTTCAATAGGATTCCTGAACACGCTTGACCCCAAAACCGGCGTTTCTCAACTGGTGGGTCACGACCCAAAAGTGGGTCATGGAGCTGTCTTGTCGTCGGGATTCGGTCATTTCAAGACGTGATAGAAAGCGCGCTGCATTTTGTTGGGTTAAATCTGAGTGCGGTGGAATAATTCTGGCTCGTGACTTTAAGGGGGGGGGCGCGGGGGGGAGTGCCCTGAGACTCCACCAGTTGAGAAGCGCTGGTCTAGAATAAACAGTGTGGACGGTGATGAGGATTACGCTGGCCAGTGTTTTCACAGGGTGTTCATGGGGAAACCAAACAAAGGCCCGAGGCTGTGATCCTGCAGTAGGAATCTCCAACATTGCCCTCTCACAAACTCTCTGATGTGTGCAGGGCGATCCTGGAGAGAATTTGACTGGGAAAAAGAAAAGAAAAAAAAAAAAAACGCACTATGTTGGCGGAATAGTGGAAAAATAGGTGACGCCACACGACTCTGGGGATTAATAAAGGATTCTGGGAGATTGTTAAGAGAGAAGCTGATATTATTCTGAAAGTGGACGTCCCATTGGAAGCAGCGTTGTTTTTGTTGCCATACCTAAAGATCAATAGCACTGAGATGAGGAATATTTACTGAGAATTCTTCTATCGATTGCAAAGACAATGATGTCAGTGAAGTGGAGGACCGCTGAAGCACTGCATGTGTGTCAGTGGAGGCAGAGACTGAGGAGTGTTGACAGGATGGAAAGAACCACTGCAACTCTGCGGGTGACTGTGTGGACATTTCTGTGAGGAGATGGACTCAGGTTTCACAACAATGTGAATGTTGGATGAAGGTTTGGAGGAGCAGCAGCGATGATGTGCTGGAGCCTTTTTCTTTTCTTTTTCCTGACTGTGGTGAATCTACCGCCGCTGTACCTGCACCTCATTGGCCCTCTTTTGTTTGGGTTGTTTGTCTGTCGGTTCTACGTACTTATTTTTTTTTTATTTATTTTATTTCTGGCTTGGGTTTGTCGTGTGTGTGTGTTTTTTTTGTTTTGTTTTTATGTCTGAAACTGTTGTGAACTGTTTTGTAAAATTAATGAAATTCAGAAAGAAAAAGTAAAAAAAATTTTTTACTCCATCGTCCTCTCGCTCTCTCTAGTAAAAACATTATTTTGGCCAAATTAACACAGACAAAAAAAACAACCTGGTTTCTTTGTCCAGGCAAAAATAATAAATACAGCCAAAATAATGTAGACAGACATCAGGAAAAGCAACATAAATATTTAAATTGATGAAGTTGTGTTGTTCTGATGTGTGCCTTCATTATTTTTTGGCTGAATTCAACCATTTTCATTCTCATATTCACATTTTATACTTTGACTGGGAAGTGAGCTCGTCTCTACAGTTAAGCTGGACACCAACTTTACGGCTGGATTTACATGGCAACGAGCATGGCGATTAATCACAGTGATTAATCACCGTGATTAATCGTATCTGCGGTCACTCTTCAGATGCTCCAGTAGCAACAGCTGCTGTTAAGGGGGACCAGAATTTAATCATAGTCATGCTGTGTTTCCCATGCATTCACTCAATCGTCCAAGCCAAGCACACACATTGTCACCTTCCTCAAATTGACTGATCTATTTTTGGACTCAACTCAACTCATTCATTCTCACCATGTGCATAGCAGACACTTGATCCACATGGAGTCTGCTCCCACAGCTACGCCCACTGACCCTCATTCTTCCAACAAAAGCATGTTGAAACATGTTTTTCAACAGTGTCCTTTAATAACCAGGAGGAAGCAGCGACTCACTCACTCACTCGTTCACTCACTCACTCCAAAAAGATGAAAATCCATCACACGCAGGGAGCGGCGGTAGTGCTGCACTTGGTGAAATACACGCTGCATGTGCAGCAAACCAGCTAAGAAGCTTCACTATAACTGAAGTAATGCTATTGCTTGTTAACGTTAGCCATCTTCCACACCCGCTTCCTCCTGCTCTGCAGGGCTCTGCAGGGCTCTGCAGGGCTCTGCCGGAGCCTCTGCCAGCTGTCACAGGGTGAAGGCAGGGTGACACCCTGGGCCAGTGGACACTTCATCGCAGGGCCACATGGAGACACACAATCACACACACACACACACACACACCTTCGGACCAAGTCAGACTTCCCAATACGCCTCACATGCATGTTTTTGGCGTGTGGGAGGAAGCAGGAGAACCTGGCAGGAAGCCAGCAGAAGACTGGGAGAACTCCACACAGGAAGGCCGAACAGGCCCGGGTTCCCGGGTTCCTAGGTTCCCGGGTTCCCGGGTTTCTGGGTTCCCGGGTTCCTGGGTTCCCGGGTTGCTGGGTCCGTTCTGCCTCTGTGTTCTGTTCTGCGTAGGCGTGGCAGGATTTCCAGGAGAGTAGAGTAGGGTTCCCTCTCTGGGGAGCACGTTGAATGGTTTGCAGGCTAGAACCGTTCTTCGTTCTAAAAGCCGTGTTTAGGTTGAGGTCGGATCTGGGAAGTAAATCAGACTTCTGCACGTTTCAAGACGGAGGGGGAAACTGGAACTCAGTGACTGTGGAAGTCTTCTCTGCTACACACACACACACACACACACACACACACACACACACACACACACACACGCACACACACACACACACACACACAGATTGGGTTTGTTTGACAGTTTTGTGGTTTCAGTTAAGTGCATGTTTGTGTCTTTAAGGCAGCATAAATACCATGTATCAACTACAGGTATATGCACTCAATAATTCCCAGTTTACAGTTCATAAAAATGTCTCGTAGTGCTGTTGAAACGGAAAGAATCGCACACTCTGACATTTGATACGTCACTGGGATGGTTTGGCACCGCAGAGGGGGAGACGATGGTAGTTTCAACATGCTTTTCCTTTACCGCCTAACAAATACAGAGTGGCAGCGAGGTGACAGAAATACAGAACCTGCCCCACAGTCACTGCTATGCCTGGCAAACCGTCCGCTCAACGCTTCGGAAACGTCTGGGAGAACTAAAGGGAAATTTGATGCAATATGCATTCGAAGGCCGGTGGGTTGCGAGGATGAAGACGACATTCAGGGCATCAGAAATTCTTTCTTGGAAACTAATTCTGTCTAAATGTACCTGGTCTGGTGGTAAGACACGAGTGCTGATGCATGTTAACTGAACGGTGCACACACACTGTCAACCCAGACTGGAGAACCAAACTACTCAGACTAGAACTGCTCCCTACCCCCCTCTAGACACACACACACACACACACACACACCTCCTCATGCAATCTTTTTTTCATTCTTTCCAACTTTCTCCACTGCAGACAGATACTGAAGACATCACATAAATGACATTACGCAGCAAAGAACAACACGTGCAATGACTCTGAACATGCTTTTTCTGCTATTTTGAAGAACTGAATTATATAAATTGTGTATTATAAATAACATAAATTGAATTATAAAACGTGTCAGAGTTATTTCACGCTTTTATCGTTTCCTGCATAATTCTGTGCGTGTTCAAACGTCGTTTTGGATGCCTTCAGTGAGAAAGTGCAACGTCAACAGTCGTGAGAATGTTAAGAAAAGACATTCAGTTCATCGGGTGTACTGCTGTCAAAAGTATCGATTTTTGTTGTTTTTTTTTATACTGAAAATGCAAAACAATACGATACGACTTCTCCAAAATCTGAAATCCAGTATCGTCACAACACTAATAGCGTTTGTCCAAACTTTTGACTGGTAATATATATATCTATATATAGATATATACGTATATATATCTATATATAGATATACTGTATATATGTATTGGATTTGTCACAGTACAGATCTGCTGCTCTTGCTTGCTTTCTACTGCGCACTGTCCATTACAAAAGAATTCTTTCTGCCCCCGTAGAGAAATTATAGGAGCAGCAGCAGCAGCAGCAAAACTAGATGGAAAACAGACCGAAGTGAAACTTTGTCCAGAGGGGAGGAGGAGGGGTTGCGTTACAGACTCCCCCCCCCCTGCGGTGGTACAATGTCACATCTGCACGTCAAACAGAGCAGCGGGAAAAAGAACTGACGTGAAACGTAAACAAACATCACTGGCGGGGAGACAGAAAGTTTTCACTGCGAGTCGCTGAGGAAATTAAAGTGAAATTCAAACCGTCAGAAGAAGAGCAACGCCGCCTCCTAACTTCCTGCATGGCGTCATCAAGTTGTGTTGCGCTGTGAGTTGAGTCATGGAGGTTGGACCTTGCCGGCCCGTGGGATTAATCCAAGATGGGAAGAGAGAGGAAGCGGGGTTTGAGCCTTCACCCTCCAAGGTCTGTGCTCACACAACCCTTCATTAAAGCTGCTTCAGCACCAAGTCAGGGAAGTTTGCTTCGCTCTCGCCCACTTTCTAAACTGGCTTGGCTTTCCCCATGGCATCGGTTTTGGGCTTTTTGTTTGTTTGTTTGTGTTTTTTACTCCATGCTTGATTGCTGATTTTAATGAGTGCCTCAGAAATGTCTGGGAGAAGAAAACAGAAAGCACTGCAATTACGCATTTGAGCACGAAGAAGAATCTCAAAAAAAAAAATAAAGAAATCCTGTTGCAGCCAAGAGCAAAGGCAGAAAGAATTCCATCTGGGGCACTGAATGTGTCTGGACTGGTGGGATGAGGCCGGCGCTTCTGGCAGCCTGAGTGTGTGTGTGTGTGTGTGTGTGTGTGTGTGTGTGTGTGTGTGTGTGTGTGTGTGTGTGTGTGTGTGTGTGCAGGGTGGGTTTTCTCTGTTTTTCCATTTTTAAACAGTTGTAAAGTATTTTGTGTTGCATTTCAGTTGTACGTCAAGTGCTTTATAACCATTCACAAGTGACGGAGAGAGAGAGAGAGTGAGAGAGAGAGAGAGAGAGAGAGAGAGAGAGAGAGAGAGAGAGAGAGAGAGAGAGAGACTGCAGGAAGAACCAGGTGAGGAAACATCATCCTAGGGGGGGGATCTTCCGGGCACTGGGGGGGCTCAGCAGCCCTGAAGCTCCCATCCAAGAGTCGCCCCTGCTCACCGTCACAAAGAGGGAAAAGTAACTTTGCTCACTGGGATTCGCAGCCTCCACACGCAGGATTTAAGCCTCAACCTCCGCGTGAGCAACCAAGGAAAATCCCGGCGGAGGCTCTGAGAGCGGGCAGCCTCAGTCAGTACACACACACACACACACACACACACACACACACACACACACACACACACACACACACACACACACACACCAGCCAAGCTCGGGGTTTGGAGCGAACGCAGCCGAGAGAACTGAAATCCCGCTTTGGGTTGCCAGGTCTGCGAGCCATGCACGCGCCGGTCACCGGCAGCAGAATTGCGAGGATACCGGCGGAGAAGTCACCGAACCCGGAACCCGGAGGAGACCAAACCCGGTCAACTAATGAATGCAGCAATGCAAAGTAAAGTTGACGCGCATCTCAACGCTGCTTTCTGGGGAAACGTGATTTTGAAGTTATAACCCCCCCATGAACAGTGACTGAGTATTTACAATGCAGCCACAGAGGTGCAGAGACCTACCTACCTTGGCCAAATGGAAAATGTCGCCTCCGAAGAAACTTTACATCCAGTGTTTGGCTCGTGACTCGGTGGGTGAAAAAGCCTTCAACCTCGCAGCGCAAAGGTTCCGCTCCACTGCGCGTCGGTCGCACTGGCGCAGTGCGTTCGCCCCCGCTCCGCCTCACAGTCGCTCACCAGGGAGGGACCGCCGACCAACCATTGGAGCACCGTTGCTCCTCTGCTCTTTTCGCTTTAGATTTTTCGCCCAATAGAAACTGGTCGGTGTGAAGGAAGCGAACGCCTCAATGTGCTGACATTTAGTCCCACCAAACCTCTTTGTATTGTTCAAAAAAAAAAAAAAAAAAAGAAAGAAAGAAAAAAGATGTGAACTCCTTTTATATACAGGTGCTACCCAGAAAGTTAGAATCTCCTGAAAAGGTTGTTGTATTTCTGCAATTCAACTTAAAAGGTGAATGTGACATATTATATAAAGGAATAATATGCAAATCAATATATTTCAAGTTTTTATTTGTTTGCATTTTGCTGATCAGGTCTTGCAGCTTCAAAAAAAAAAACAACCTCAAATTTTATAATAATTTTCTGAGTTTGTGGGTTTGTGGTTTTAATAAGCTGAAAATCTTAATCAGCAAAGTTACAACAAGGAACTGCTTGAGATGTCAATTTGCGTGGAATGGCTCAATAAAATGTGTTGCTTCCATCTTTGGTGTTAAATTGCCAAAATAAAACAACTTTTACTTGATATTCTCATTTTTCGGGTAGTGCCTGTATTTCAGTGACATTCGAGGTGAAAACACTTCAACTCTGAACTCTTAGCTTTCAAAGGACATAAACTATTGCCGTGACTCTGGTCTTGACTCTTCCTCTTCCTCTTCCTCTTCCTCCTTGATGCTGGTGGATGCTTTTATCCAGGACAGCATAGAGCTGCTTCCCTGGGCTTCCTGCTGAAGCTTCTTTTTCTTTCTAATCTACTGACCCTGAAATGCAAGATGCTGATGCTCCAGTTAGTAAAAGAAAACAAGAGAGCAAGAGTGTGAGACTGCTTGGTGACATCACAGCAAGGCAAAAGGCTGCTTTTCTGCAGGCATTGAGTAATGAGTGTTTGTCGTTTAGCGCTAAATGGTTACTTTGATGATTATTATTTCTGTATTTATTTTGTTCATAGATTGTTCTTTTTTTTGTTGTTTAAATTGTGTTGTTATTGTTAGGTCCCTTTTGTTGATTTATTTTCCAGAAATGTAGGTAAATATTTGTAATAGATGTAGTATTTTATTACTGTTGAAGGAAGAGGAATGTTGTGGGACCCCTGGGTGCGGGGAAAAGGGGATTGTAAGTGATCTTGTCATTATGGGCCACATGAAGTGCACTGCACTTCCAAATAAAACAAACTCAACAAAAACAAACAAACAAAAAAAAACTTTCAAATGGCCAACTGGTGCTATGGCACCACCTAGTGTCTGTCTGGGCGCAGTACTGATGACGGGTGTATTTTTTTTTTTTCCATAACGATTAAAACTGTGATCATTTCTATGGAACTGATCTGAGGGCAGTTCACTCTGCAACCCTCACTCTTATTTGCACTTGTTGTCAATCTGTCAGCCACCGCTAGATGGCACTCTCCCCTTCACTCTCTATCAGCTCCATGGTCTAGTCAGAGTTGCTGCTGCTGCTGCTGCATCATCAGGACCAACTGATCCTTCCTCAACATCTGGAGTGAGAAGAAAAGACAGCAGGAGTTACGACTTGCACTCACAGTCCTTGAATGCATCATCACAGAACTGTCCGCTGTTTATGGAGACCATGGATTCACTGCTGAGAATAGAACCAGACTCTCAGTCACATCTGGACATTTCAACTCACCGGACAATGTGACAGTCATGTGACCAGGGAGTGATGAAGATGAACGGATCAATCATTTCTGCCTATACTGAGAGAAGAGACAGCTTGGCAGCAGATGTTGAGTGAGTGAGGACCACTGGCTCCGGCTGTCAGCAGGACTCTGGACTTCCCGCGGACATCAACATGTCCAGTCGTGACCGCAGCAAAGCCACGTGATTGGCCGACTGCCACCGTCCTCCTCTCACAGTTTTCCCGAGGGAGAGTTTTACTGGGAATACTGCACCTTTGCTGTGTCATTAACTGGGTTGAACCATCATCCACTGGTTCCCAACCAGCACTGACCTCAGAGTGTCCAGTTTATGTTCTCTGCTGTTGATAAGATCCCTCAGCTGCTTCACTCCTGAATCTTGCACCTGCTGGGAGAGGTTGGACTTCAAAGCTGAGAGCAGCCACTCACAGCCGACCTCTGACAACCTGCAGCCACTCAATCGGAATAACGGAGAGTGAACTGCACAGTCACAGGACTACCGGTGGGCAGCTGTTGACTTCGACTGGGGATGTTGTCCAGCGGTGGAAGGAATTCTTTTAGGATCTCCTTAATCCTGCCGTCACGTCTTCTCCTGAGGGAGCAGAGCACTCAGGGAAAGGACTCGTCCATTGCCCAAGCCGAAGTCACCGAGGCGGTCGCAAAGCTCCTGGGGGGCAGGGCTCCAGCTCCAGGGGCGGAGGAGATCCACCAAGAACACCTCTGGTCTCTGGACGTGCAGGGACTGTCGTGGCTGACATGTCTCTGGAACATGGCTTGGTTGGCGGCCAGGGACAGCACCTCAGGGTGGTGGTTCCTCCAGAGGGTGGGCTCTAATCATAGGGGATCCCACTCCTCACTCAGCCTCCCTGGTCAAGTCCACTCCAGGGTGCTGGAGAGGAGGAAGACTGGGGTCACTCAGTCAAACAGAGATGATTTGCACCCAGAGGAGCACAGTTCGCTTGACTGCATTCTCTCTCTCTCTCACTCTCTCTCTCTCTCTCTCTCTCTCTCTCTCTCTGTCTCTCTCGCTCTTTAACTATTTACAACACACACTTTCCTATCCAGAAAAAAACAACAGGACACAAAAAAAAACAACTCAATAAAACTGTTGAACACACAATAACCCTCCAACTCATACAAACGATGCAACACACACACACACTCATTTGCACTTTATGCGTCGCACTTTCTCATTTCACTTTATTGTTTCCCTTTTGTGTCGTCATTGTTGGTTTTTCGGTAGTTGGTGCACCGGAATTTCATTTTTAAATGTTTACTGTGAAGTGAATGTTTTTAAATGACAAATAAAAAGTCTAAGTCTAACATTTACGAAAGCACAATCACTCAATCAATCAATCAATCGATCAATAGGACAAACTAGCTCAACTTCCACATCTTTACATCTGTTCATACAATACAAAACGCAATCATTGTAAACTCAAATACACCTATTTTATGATATGTTAATTTCCCTGAGGGAGTCATCCCAAAGGGATCAATAAAGTCTCTATCTATCTATCTATTAAATAAAATAGACAAATCAGAGCGTAAAACAGAAGAGGCCAAGTCGTCTTGTTTTTTTAGTTTTTTATTTTATTTTATTTAATAAACTTAATACTTGTATTATTCCCTCCCACCCCCTGCATAGTTTGAAATTGATTCAATTTACTCCTATTGTTGTTTAATGCGTTTCATTCTCCAGTGTCTTTCACGTTTCCAGGACGACAGAAAAAAGGGGGCTGACCCAGACCACGTGACGCACAGCTCTCTCTCTCTCTCTGATTTAGACCTATTTTGCTCAACTTTATTCTCTACATTTTTTATTTTTCTCTATTAATTAGCGCTTGTATTAATTACCCCAGACTACCACCATGATACAGCCAATATGTATATATATATATATATATATATATATATATATATATATATATATATATATATATATATATATATATATATATATATATATATATATATATATATATATATATATATATATATATATATATTGTTAACGTGGGAATGTCACACAGCTACCCCCCCCCCCCCCCCCCCCCACCCCTTCAGACCCCCTCTATGCGCGTGTGTTGTCGGCCACCAGTGCGCGCGCGCACGCACGCACGCACACACAGACAGACAGACAGACAGCAGCAGCAGCAGCAGCAGCAAGACGGCTGGCGTCTGGAGAAAGAAAGAAAAACACGAGTGTTCGGGGCCATCAACGATGGAGCTGTCGGCGGTGGGAGATCGCGTGTTCGCCGCGGAGGCCATCCTCAAGCGTCGCATTCGAAAGGTGGGACTGCAGGGGGGAGCCGCCGACCGCCGCTTTCCCGCGTCTTTTCACTTCACCCGCAGAAGTGTCGGCGTTGCGGTTCTGCGCAGCGCCGTTTCCGTGCGCGCGAGCTGTCGTTTTGCGCCGCTCGTCTTTACCCCCCTCCCGCTCCCCCTCCTCTCCCCTCCTCACTACAGAGGCCTCACAGTTAGGCGCTACTCAACTTGTCCGAGTTCACATTGAGATTAGCGTGGAGTCAGTTGAAGGCCTGGCTGGCTCTGTAAAGAAGCCACAGAGCCCCGCACAAACAAAGGTGGCCGGCCGGATGGCGGTGAGGGCGCCTCGATGAAATGGAGAGGCCAGGTTCTCTTTGGCTGCTAACGGTAGCTAAAGGCTAGCAAGGTCCGGCGCTACCTTGCACGTCGAGAGGGTTGCTCGCGTGAAACATTTGAAGGGAAACCAACACGTACGAATTTGTCTGTATGCACCTTCACGGAACTCTTGATCAGCCCTAAAACTGTCTTCTATACCGGAAAGTATACCATAGATTAGCAGGCCGTCGGTCACTGTCAATGATTTGCTACAAGTCAGTGGTTGCAGGTTGGCGACATGTTTTCATAAGCTGTTGCCAAAACGTTTTTTTTTTTTTTTTTTTTTAATAGTCAAGGGGATGCCTCACAAAGGCCCTCTTGGTTCACAGGAATGATGATGAACCTCATGCAATGCATTTCCATTTTTGTTTAACGTCCGAGCCTTGACGACGTTTTATTTTGAAAAGCTAAAAAAAACAAAAAACAAAAAAAAACACCTAAACGACCGGATTCTCTCGTTACGGCCGTCCGTGACTCAGTCCAGAAGAGGCGATTCTTGGATGGGAGCTTCAGGAAGACTCTCCCCGACTCACTCCTTTAAGATGAAAGGATGTGATTCACCGTAAATACATGGACCAAACCCAAAAAAGAGGAGTGCACTTCGTAAAGACGGCACTCATTACAATATATTTTATTATGTTTATTTATTGTTATTCATAGTATTATCATTCTTACTCTTATATATGATGATGTTTGCTCACCTGCTTCTTCATGCACTCTCTCTCTCTCTCTCTGTCTCTCTACCATTTGCCAGTGGTGGCGGTTTCCATTTTAATTATATGAATATATTATTCATATGATAATGAAATCTATGAATATATTTTACGTTGACTCGTTCTTGGACATTATTTGAGCTTGTCGGAGACGATTTAAAAGTGTAAAACAGTAACTTTTCAACACAACTTTTGGGGGTGCAGAGTTTAATTTTGGCGGTGCTTGAGGAACCCCAAAATAGTGCCAGTCAGGTCGCCCATGACTTGTCTCAGTCACGTGATACTGTACATTACTGCTAAAGTTAAAGCCACAAGCTGGCAAAATGATTAAAATCAAAAACATCTTCCAAGGAAATTCTAAGGAAGCCTGGTGGGAACAATCCAGCCCACCTGACAGTGCGTTTCATAATCAGGCTGAACGCTCACGTCTTCATATCAGCCAACCCAGAAGAAGATGTATGAAGTATCCAAGGTTTGGGTGCGAAGGCCACCGTAGTTCAGGGGGAAGCTCGGGAGTGTGACAGACGCTGCAGTCTAAAATGGAACCACTTGATGTTGCTGTTTCTTCTTCAGAACCTCTCCCAATGTTACTGACTGGACCTCTAAAGGCCGGTCTGTGAACGCGCGGTCAGACATTAAGCCGGTCTGTGGTGCAAAAACAGGTTGGAGACCCCCTGCCTGACTGCACTACGACTCAGCCTCGAATGCTGTTAAATGACTCGCACACAAGGAGTCGCTGTCTCTGAAGGGTCCGAGTCCCCCGGGTCAGTGTCTTCCAGAGGTGTAGCTAGCCACAGCAGGTGTTAAAACCAGGAAGTGGTTCTGTTTGCTACCCTCACCCCTACCTGGCCTGGTCAATTATTTTTCCGTTTTTGTAACATATTTAACCAGATTTCTGCCCCCCCTAATTGAATTTTGAAATCGAAAATGGAGTTTTCAGAGAAAAAAAATCCGGATTTTATTTTTGACCAAAATCGCCCAGCCCTACTACAACCCAACTCTCAAAGAGGGTCATTGTATTTAAAATGTGACAGTGACACACACACACACACACACACCTCCATTTCTGAGTAGATAAATCAGATGCTCCTGCAAATTCCTCCATATTTCTATGAATGTAAACTTTGCAAGCAGCTGTTGTTGTTGTTGTTGTTGTTTATTATCCACCGTCTCTCACACTGCTGCAGGGACAACTTGAATACCTGGTGAAATGGAAAGGATGGGCAATGAAGTAAGTACGACCTGAGTAAAACTATCATTCACCTTAGAGACTTGTCAGTTACCTGCTTTTTTTTTGTTGTTGCTATGTTTGATTTTAAATTTAACAACAAGTTGTGAATATAACATTTTCAATGTCGTACACAGTTTGTTTTTCTTTGCTTTAACTTTCTTGCCTTACCTTTCTATAGGCACAGCACATGGGAGCCAGAGGAGAATATTTTGGATGACAGGCTGATACTGGGCTTTGAGCGAAAGTGAGTAACCCTGGAGTCTACACGTCCACCATGTGCAAAGCATTAGTCCGCTTTAGCACAGTGGCTTCGACCCTCTCATTGTTTACTCTGCTTCATACATCGAGTCCCAACTGGAAATGTCGAGTGTTTTTTTTTCCCTTGTTCTTGTTTGACTTCCGTCCATCAAATTTCAGCTTGTTCTTTTTTTTTTTTTTTTTTTTTAATAGTTTTTAACTAATATCTATATTTTACCAACGCTTTGCATTGTAGTGTCTTCATGTTCTTCCTTTACTTTTCTCTTTGCCTGATTTTCATTGAGCTGCTCGGTGTATTGCCAGGCCAGTAGATATTTACAATAGTACCAAATGGACACCGCAACAAAATGACTTGAAAATTGAAGCTGATGGAATCTAAAACTGGAAGCGGAGGAGCTGCTTCTTTGTAATGATTTCTCTACACGTGTGTCTATGCACAGGAAGTACCCCAAAAATGAGAATCTCAAGTAAAGGTTGTTTTATTTTGGCAATTTAACATCAAAAATGAAAGCAACACATTTTATTGAGCCATTCCACGCAAATTGACGTCTCAAGCAGTTCCTTGTTGTAACTTTGCTGATTAAGATTTTCATAAAGATTTGACCTTATGTAACATTCTAATGTTCTGAGTTTTTTTTTTAAGCTGCAAGACCTGATCAGCAAAATGCAAAGAATTAAAAACTTGAAATATATTGATTTGCATATTATTTGTTTATATAATATGTCACATTCACCTTTTAAGTTGAATTGCAGAAATACAGCAACCTTTTCAGAATATTCTAATGTTCTGTACTGTATGTGCCTGACTGCTCTACCTTCAGTCGTGGCTGCGTTACCTTTTTCTCTCCATATCACAATTAGTGCTGAAGTTTTCTTTTCTTTTTGGAATGTCTGAATTTGGAGTTCTGTGTCACTTAATTTTTTTATTTGACCGTTTCAGGGAAAGAGAGAGGGAGATGCACGGGCCCAAGAAACGAGGACCAAAACCCAAAAATCTGGCCGCCAAGGTAGCGTTGTTTGACCCTCGTCTAACACTGATACTGGTACTGCTACACATGACAGTTTAGGTGTGTGTGTGTGTGTGTGTGTGTGTGTGTGTGTGTGTGTGTGTGTGTGTGTGTGTGTGTGTGTGTGTGTGTGTGTGTGTGTGTGTGTGCTCATAAATAAAGATAGACAGATGGATATAATCAAAGTTTACAATATAATTGGTCTTGCATTTGCATATCAAATATACAAATCAAAATGTTATACAATAAAAAGTTATACAATATATTTACAAATATAACATTAAAACTGATAAATAGGAAAATAAAGGGAAAACGTGGTCATCACAGGTTAACTCAAGGTCAATCATATTTGGGTGTGATGCCAGGTGGGGGGTAGAGGGGGTGGGGGGTGTGGCCCTGGGAAACATGTTTGTGTGGTTGTTGTTGTTGGTTTTCGACAAATCAAACGGTGCAAGAAATAAAGTTTCATCGACTGGAACGTTTCCCTCCCTCCAGATCTGGGATCTGTCAATCCAACAACAAGTCACTCTGTGATGAATAGTGGTTGTGTTACTTCAGAAGTTTTGACTTGCTTCTCTTTAAACTGGCATCGCTACCCAGCGATCACGCCATATAATTAATGTTATGATGAGTATAGTGCGTGCGTGTCTACCTGAATGTGTGTGAGGCGTTGGGGAGTCGCACGCGGAAGCAGGGGTGCACGTAACTCTACCAGTGATGATGTTTGGCGTTTATCCCTCGCTAAACTCTTCAGTGCAATCCTCAAAGGACCGTGGTAGTCGGTCTTTGACGGGTCCATCGGGGCGGAGAGGCGAGCACGTGACCGACAACATCTGGATTAGTTTTTTTTTTTTGGTTTTCCTTCCTTTTCATTATTATTATTATTATTATTATTATTATTATTATTATTATTATTATTATTATTATCGTTATTATCATTATTATTATCATTATTATTATTATTGTTATTATCATTATCATTATCATTATTATTATTATTATCATTATCATTATCATTATTATTATTATTATTATTGTTATTATCATTATCATTATTATTATTATTATTATTATTATTATTATTATTAGTATTATTATTACTATGTTGTAGATGGTAATGGCTTCTTTCTGTTTCGGCTTATGAGAGGCAAGGAGGAAAAACATTACAGAAGCCAGCCATGCGTGCACCCCTGTTTACACGCAGAGTTTGAACTGGATTGACCTTGCAGTTTTTCTCAGTGGCTCAACCATGAGAATGACAGACCTTTGAAAAGAAGACGTTGAAGAAAGACGTAGACGCACGTCCAAATCATTTTGTTTGTTTTTTTGTTTTGTTTTTTCCATTCCTTCAAGGGTCACACACAGAAAGTGGGGTCCAATAGCCGAGCCTCAACCTCCCGCCAGACTGCGTCGCGCTCCTCCTCCTCCTCCTCCTCCAACAATACCGGCAGGGCCGTCCCGTCCCCGTCCACCTCGCAGCACAGCTCGCCATTTACCACTGCCTCGCCTTCAACGGTTGCGCCCTCTCCGAAGCTCAACTCTCTCGCGGCCACCCACAAGTTGAAAAAAGATATTCACCGCTGCCATCGGATGTCCCGGCGTCCTCTGCCTCGCTCGGATCCGACGGCAAACGGCTTCTCCAGCCCCGGAGGGTTACCCCCCCGCCCGCACGCCTCCCCCTTCTCCGAGACGGTCCGCATCCTCAACCGTCGGGTCAAACCCCGGGAAGTCAAGAGAGGCCGGATCATCCTCAATCTGAAGGTGATCGACAAGGCGGGCCAGGGCGGGGGGGCGGCCCCCGGTAGCCGAAACGCCGCTGCTGGACGCCACAACATCCCCTCCCGCAACCGCATCATCGGGAAGAAAGGGGAGGCTCCCTACAGGCCCTTCCAGCCGCCGCCAAAGATGCTGGGCTTCCCGATGTATGGGAAGCCATTCGGACTCCAGTGTGGAGGCCAGTTGCCCTTCCACGCCCAAGCAAGATCGTGGACCGTTCCAGCCGCTAAGGACGCCCGCTCCACCTCGGCCCGATACCGGACGCCTCCGTCGCCTTCCAGCACCAGCAGCTCCGAAGAAAAATCCCCCCGCAACGCTTCGGCCGCTCAGTCCCAGCCGTCCACGCGGGGGCTGAGTCCCAAATCGAGAGCTCCCCGCCCGGAGACTCAGAAGTGCCAAAGCGCCAGGGGGGCGTGGCCGACTCTGTCCCCAGACGCGGACTTTGTGGCCTTGGCGTCGTCCTTCCTGCCCTCGTCTCCGCCCTCTTCCTTAGACGGGGAAAGGGAGGAGTCCATCCTCGGTCGTTCCGGCCCCTCGGAAGAGTGTAGGCACAGTCCCCGTCTGCGCAGGGCCAAGCGCCAGCTGCCCGTCGGCCCCAGGGAACTGAGCTCTTCCCCGGCAGAGCCCAAAGGGGCGCCGGCCGAGGGCGACCCCAACTGGCACCCTGAGATGGCACCGGGCTGCAAGGACGTGGTGGTGACGGACGTCACCACCAACCTCGTCACGGTCACCATCAAAGAGTTCCCCTCCCCTGCGTCGCCATCTGCGAACCCAGAAGAGGCCTCCGGCAGTCCCTCCGACGCCGCCCCGGAACACCCTTCCGTACCCAAGTCGTAGGGTAGGAATTTGGATGCGGGAGAATTGATCGCCAACTGTCGATACAGAGAGAGAGAGAGAGAGAGAGAGAGAGAAAAAAAAAAGAAAAAAGAAATGCCGGTTTTGCCATGCTAGCCCATATTTCTATTCAATAATGTTGTGTCCCCAATTCTGCTCAGTCACCCCCCCCAAAAAAAAGTTTTTTAATTCAAAAAAGAAAAAGAAAAAAAGAAAAGAAGTATTTGAATAGACATATTTTTTAAAAGATAAAAGTGTAAACGTTTTAAAAAAGGATGCCCTGAACTGAACTGAAATCTTTATGTGACCACTTGCACATCATTGGCTCTTTGAAGTAGACTTGGATAAAAAAAAACGGTGTTTGCATTGCATCACTGCTCTCATGTGGAGTTGTTTTTTTTTTTTTTTTGGGGGGGGGGGGGGGGGGGGGAATGATCAAATCAGATCACTGCCTGATGAAGTGGACGTCCAGTTGGTCCAACGATCAATAAGTTGGATGTTTTTTTTTTGTTTTTTTAGCGCACAACACTTTCTGCTCACATATTGCATCAATACACCGGTTGTAAATGCAGCAGTGCACTCGACTGCAGAGAAGGACGAGACGTTTTATTATTTCTTCGTCAAATTTTTCAGTCTCGTTTCCTCTTCTTTTCCTTTTTTTTCTTGATACAGTTTGAGTGAAGTAAGCAAGCGCACGAAAAAAAAAAACACAAGTTTGTCCAACACGGTTGTTCACCAAGACTTAAACTGGGAGCCTTGAACGCCAGGTCAAGGTGCAGGAAGTCTGAGGGTTGAAGGGAGCTTGAGGCTGAAGGTCCCCCCCCCCCAAACCAAACTATGGAAGTGTGTGTGTTGCTGGTAGTTTGTTTGTAGGTGGTGGTTGCCATATCTGTAGAGGGTTTGACTAGACTTTAACTTGGAGCAAGGTGGATTTGCACAGTGCTGCGGTTCATTTGGACGTTCGGCAGTCAGACCCGGTTGGTTGTTGTCGTCGCTCGAGATTCTCGAAGCTTGAAGATTCGGCAGTTTTTGGGTTTTCCTACCCGTCGATGTTTTAACGACACTCCTTTTCACCAAGCACTCTTCTCAAGGAGGACGCGTATGAGCTCGTCAGTACCTCGCTGTACGTTTCGGTGTCTTCAGAAGTGAAGGATCAGTCCAATCACACCCGACCGTTGTGGAGGAGCGCCGTGACGTCTCTCAGTTGTGTTGTTGTTGTTGTTGTTGTTGTTAAACAGAACAGCAATGATAACCCTCAGACTTTAAGTTCAGCGCTGCATGCAGTAGGAACCCTGTTGCCCGACATTCTGTTAATGCATGCTTTGCTATTACTTATTGATGGAGCATTAAAAAGAGGATGGGTCTCCCGGTCAACTGAAATGTTTTCTTCTCTAAGGTTCTGGGTTTCCTCTCGGCTGTGCGGTCTGGTTCAAAGGCTTTCCGACGCTGTTTTCATTTTTGTCTCAAGTTTTTTTTTTTTCTCTTTCTCTTGGTTCCTGTTTTGGACCCGTCATTTAAACTGGATGAGTGACATAGTTAAAAAAAAATGGTACTGAGGTGAGGGAATTAAAACATCCTCCTTGCTGTACCGCTAAACAACGTATCATACTTTGTCTTGGTGATGAGTGCATTTCTTAAATTTACTCTACTCACCAAAAAAAGTTGAGGATGTTCAACCTTTAAGGTGAAAATGATGGAAAATGTAAAAAAAAAAAAAAAAAAAAAAAACCCTTCTGCCGCCGTAACGCGTCATCAGAACCAGGCCGTTTACGTAGAAGCAGACAGTTGCAACGTTGTAGTCTCAAACAATGCATTGAAACTAAAGGCTCAGCATGGATATATCCACGAGGTGGGTATAGCAGAACATTTCCAACGTCGTTGTCCTTTCTGAGGCCTCACCTTTCTCACCGCATGGCGAACGAAGAGGAGTGTTTCCAAACAAACTGTCTCTGAAAGACGGAACATTGGGTTCGCGATTCGTGAATCAGACGGCGGTTGTTGGAAGACAGCGCGTCACGCTATAATGAATACACTGTAGTTGTTCAAAGGTTTAGACGAAGGTCCAACCGACTCCGCTTGCTTTAGGCACCATCTTAAAAAGCTCCATCCGAAAACGCTCCACACCTTCTTTTTTCTTTTTTTTTTTTGGGTGCGGTGAATCTCCAACTCCTGCCTGAGCTTCACTCGCTCCTTTTTCTTCGTGTCGTTGGATTTTTGTTTGTTTTTCACGGTAGGAGAACACGGTTTGTGTGTCCACGCAGTAGTAGTAGCATCAGCGTGTCTCCAGTTTGGTCTGATATCTGTGAAGTCATTTCAATTCCTCCTCAATTATAATTCAGTAGACCTTCAGTAGATGTTTCAATGCTTGGCAGGGCCGACGGTGCACTGTACATGTCTGCTGTACTGTAAATGTCTGTTACACGAGTTCAAACTTTTCAACTGGCAAGCTTCCACCCACGTGTGTTCTATGCCTTACACCTGCTGAACTCCTGGTAGCAGGCACCTGGGTTAGGGTTAGGGTTAGGGGTACCCACCTTCTTTTACTTGGACTTCTCCTTTCTTGTGATTATTTTTTTTCTCCTTTATTTTTATTTTTATTTTTTTTTAACCTATTTTGTGTAAAAACATTAAACTTATATTCTCTCCAAAATCTTTGCACGACTGACACCAAACGTGCTGCAGAGCATCTTCGGACTAACCTGCGCACCTGGTCCACACTCATTTCTGGATATACCAAAAGTGAGTGTTGGGACCATGCGCAGGATAGTCCAAAAAAAGAAAAAAAAAAAAAAGAAGAAAAGCCGAGCCCCTACAGTGTATGTAAAGTAGTTTGACCAATACTTTCTGAGTGTTCATGATGAAAAGAAATGACAAACATTTCTGGAGTCATGGTCGAGGATGTGCCAATATCACAATCTTATATGCCCAGAAGAGCTGAATATTTTTTTTTTTTTTTTTTTTGCATTTTGTGGCATCTGTTTTTCACTGAGGGACCTACAGTCAATCGTCGTCGTAAAGAAATGCCGAACGTCATCACGCTGTCTCGATGCAACATGTTTTTTTGTTTGTTTTTTTTCCTTCAGATTTTTGACTTTAACCTTTTTAACAGCTGTGCAATTTGCCTTTCCTTGCATAGACTGAGTCGCAGTGGAAGCCATATACTGAAGTTTGGTAATTAGCACTAACGTATAATCCAATGATCAGACATTGTGCTATGTGGAGTCGAGGCTACTCGAGCAGTTCTGATCCTGGCAGCTTTGTTGAAAGACTTTACCTTAAGCTACACTTCCCCCCCGTTTCCTCTTTCTGGCCGTCAACCTCTTTTTCTGCTTGTTGCTCAGTCAGTTCTGACGTCGCCTGCTCCCGGCCACTGCGGTGCAGCTGTTTTTCTTTTTTGTTTTTTTAGTTTGTTTTTTTAGAAAGGGTAAAATTAAGCCCTTACAAAAATATTGTAGGTCTTTTTTTTTTTTTTTTAGTATAGTCCTGATTATGTCCATGAAATTAATTTAAAAAATAAAAATAAAAGATTCCTCTCACAAGGGATGGATATGATTTTGAATATGTTTCTTTCATGTACTTTATCTTGAATATCTATGTGGTGCATAGATGTAATATGCAGTTTGTACACGTGTGAGGTTACGCTGCAGTGTTATAAACAGTTTCATGCAATGTTTGCAATTTTTTTTTTTGGTTTTGTTCTATCAGGTAGAACAACTGAACTTAGTGGCCTGATGTCCAACTAAATAGGGCTCTTGATTTTTGTTATTTTTGCTTTTACAGCCTTTTCCAAATTCGAATTGCTCCGTGTTTAGTAATGTAATGTGATTGAAGTGCTAGATTCACGTGGCACTGATTGGAAATAAAGAAGCATTGTTTCAGTATATTGATGGAAGCGCTCGGCAAATTTGTGCATTTTAAGCATCGTTTCATTTGTACTGTATTTTATAACTTTTTTTTTTTTTTTTTTTTAAAACAACCAATATGCATAATTATGAGATGTTTATTTGAATGTTATTTTTGACTTATCCAGTGGGCTTTGATCTGAAGGAAAACCAACACATGACACTGTGTTGTGGCTTTAGTTTTGTCCCTTTTTTTCTTTTCTTTTTTTTGATTGATGCGAATATGAATTATGTACATTGTATTAATGCTTATAATGAGGACTTGGACGATGATGACGTTGGACTTCTGAAGCATGTTTTGCAAACCTTTATTGTACAGAATAATATTCGGTGTCATGTTACATGTTGCTGCTTTTGTGTGTGTGTGTTTTTTTTTCTTGGAAAAGGCTTTTTAATTAAAAGCAATTCATGAGTCATCTCTGCCGTCCTGTCGACCTTTTCAACCACTTCCAGAGCTCAACGCATGTCTCGTGTAAAGGGATGGAGTCACGAGGTGGAGGAGGAGTCATGAGATGCTCGGGTCGAACAGGAAGGAAATGGAGATCCACACGACACTGGTTGATAGTCAGAGGAAAATAAACTCGATGAAGTTGAAGAAAGAAAAAAAAGATGCCCGGCTGTTCCTTCAGGGATAAGCAAATCAAATTGAGAACAAAATATTTCTTTAGAGATTAATGTTTCGATCACAGCGATCTCGTTAATCTTCCAACTTTGTAAAAAAAAAATTAAAAAATTAAAAAATTCTCAGTTACGAAGGGCCTGATTTACTAAGATCCCAAATAAGGAGCGCTAGAATTGCATGCACATGCCTATATATATATTTTTTTGGTATTCGTTGTCGATTCGAGTGTTGCGGGTGATATACCAACACTTTGGGAGTGGCGACTGCAATGCAAACATGATATAGGTGCAGTAACCAGGTGGTGCACGCTATGTATCGGGACACTCAAATTTCTTTTTCAAAAAAAAAAAGTTTTTTGAAAAGAAATAAAAAAGGGTTAAAAAATAGTTGGCAAAGCAGCAAAAAATGTTAAACAAAATGAATGAAAGATCCCTCGCTGAAAGGAAATGTTGCTGTTCCATTTATGATTCATGTAGAAGCAAATTTGAATTGGAAAAAAAAAACACCTGGTCATTTTTTCTGCTTTTGTTTGTTTTGTTTTTTTTTTTTTTTTTAAATATGAAGTCTTGGTCTGGTCTCGATCTCCATTCTCTCTAGTAATAATAATAATAATAATAATAATAATAATAATAATAATAATAATAACAATAATAATAATAACTTATAATTACATAGCGCCTTTCAAGGAAACCCGTTTAGTGCAATCTTGACTAAAACGCTAGTACTTAGTATCGGTGTGTACTGCTAATACACACACACACACACACGCGCGCACGCACGCACGCACGCACGCACGCACGCGCGCATCCTTCACCTCTATAACTGCCGCACGTCCTCACCGTCGCCCCTCCTCTCCTCCTGGTTGCCATGGTGACGCGCGGACGAGAGCAGCTTAGCAACACCGGGACGTCAAGGGAGCGTCAGTGGTCCAGACAGCGCGGTGCCATCATTATCACACACACACACAGGAGAAGAAGAAAAGGAGGAATAGTCTCTCGGAAGAGCTTCTGCTCATAACAACCTCAGTGTAAGTAGAATTATTGTTGTTTCCCCCCCCCCATCACAATAATTGACTGGTGATTGTTATAGATAGACGGATATATTCCGTCCGTACAACCTAGAAAACAGACACACAGTATAGAACTGAGAGCGCAACTGTAGCACATTCACATGTAGCTCATCACATTCCTTTCATTGCTTTGATCATTTCGACGTTGTCAGGGTGTTTCATTTCTTTCTTTCTTTTTTATTATTATTATTATTATTATTATTATTATTATTATTATTATTATTATTATTATTTTTATTATTATTATTATTATTATTATTATTATTTTATTTTTTTTACAGCCCTCGCGCTTGTATCCACTTGTGAGCCCCCCCCTTCCCCCCCGGCCAATAATCGTCTCCATCGGCCTCAGTATGAAGTTCATGGTGGTGCTGGTGGGAGCGGGCAGCCTCGCCTTCCTCGGCGCCGTCATCTGCATCATCGCCAGCGTTTATCCGCGGAAGCGCGCCGCGCCTCTTGGCGAAAATGGCACCCTCACCCCGGACCTCCTGCTCCAGCCGCTGGAGCCGGGCGGCTCGTTCGCCCACGCCGGCCCGCTGGGCGCGCTGCACGGCTCCGACTCCTTCGGCGGAGGCCGGAACGGGCTCGACGGCCTCGGCCTGGAGGTCCCCACCTTGAACGAGCTCCACCTCGGCGAGGGGACGAACGGCGGCGGCGGCGGCGGCGCCAAGCAGTTCAGCTTCAGCCGCTTGATCTGCACGCCCGTCCCGCTGCCGGGAGAATGCAACGGCAAAGAGATGCGGCAGAGGCGGGAGCAGCATCAGCATCAACAGCAGCATCAGCATCAGCAGCAGCAGCAGCAGCAGCAGCAGCAGCAGGCGGACGAGTCGATGTACCGAGCCGCGGACGAAGACTGGTCTCAGCTGCGGATCACCGCCGAGGAGCTCCGGCAGATGGTCCTGCAGCAGAACGACCAGATTCTGATGGACCACCGCACCATCCGAGAGCTGACGGGCAAGCTGAGCGAGTGCGAGAGTGGCCTGGAGGGGGAGAGGAACGAGCCGGAGCGAAGCGTCGGCATCTGGAGCGGGAACCGCCGGGTGATGGCTGGGGACGACGTGAGCTCTGCTTCCGCCGCAGCGCAGCTCCAGACCGCCAAGGCCGTGGAGGAGCTGGCCAGGGCCATCATGGACCTCAAGGACCGCATCGAGAAGCTCGAGGTAAATGGAAGCTGACTTGGCGCAGGTGTTTCGCATTGAGGCAAACCATTCTGAACCACTGTGACTTGATTTTGTTTGTGTGTTTGTTTGTTTGTTTGTATGTCCCGTCCCCCCCCCCCACACACACACTTTTGGCTCCCAGTGGCTGCAGTGGGCAGCCATCTGAAAGTCAACATTTGCTATGTAGATAGATATATAGATATATAGATAGATAGATAGATAGATATACACTTTATTTATCTCTTTGGTGGAAATTCAGGTGTCACGCCACACATAAGACTGTTTCACAATAGACAATCAAATACGCAATGATAACAGCAGACTAACATGCAAACCAGTAAAAAACAAAAAACAAAACGGGCGACTGTCACAAGTTTCACTGCAATACAAACAGACTTTTAACAAAAGAGCAACATCATGCAGCTGGGATTGGCGTCGTGGTATTGGCGCGTACATTATTATTATTATTTTTTAAAAATGTGTATATATAGAACTGAGGTGATCCAAGTAATGGATCAGGCTTGTCACCGTTTTTACTTGTTTGGTCGCTCTTCCTTCCTGTCCTGTGCAGAATACACAAACAACGTACACACAGACTTCCTGTCCAAAGACCTTTACAGCAGTGCCTGAAAGCCTCATATGAGTTCCCTTCCTTCCCTTCCTTCCCTTCCTTCTCTTCCTTCCCCTCGCCTCTTTGTCTCTCTTCACCTCCGTTCATTTTCCTTTCTTTCTCAAGACACTGTCACCTCTGCTGTGTTTGCTCCTCCCCCATGTCTTCATGCACCTGTGTGAATTATTTTCAGCTGCTAGTTCCCCGCAGAGCACACACACACACACACACACACACACACAGACACAGACACAGACACACACACACACCCAGCAGCAGCACCGAGCCATAAATAAAAGATGAAGCTGGCCTGGTGAGAACATGTGGTGCTGCTTGTGGAGGGAGACAGTATGAGGTTTGTTTGTGAGGGTGTGTATGTGTGTGTGTGTGTGTGTGTGTGTGTGTGTGTGTGCGCACGTGTGTGAACTGGCACAGAGGTCAGCTCACAATGCACATGCAGGTACTCGCACCAGCTGCGTTTCCGTGGCAGTTTCACTTTCAAAATAAAAGCCATGTATTTATTTCTAAGATTTCGGCCATTTGCAGGTGTTTGCATTGAATGGTGTGAAGCGCACTGGCTGTAATTCTGGTGAACTCTGGGCCCTGCCAGACCCCACTGTGAGGAGGTACAAAAACATTTTGCGTTTTGGAGCATTTTCACTGCTCAGTGAACTGGTCACGTGATGTGAAAAAAGTGTTTCCATGACACTTTTGCGATATTCCTCTATGTTGATACGTGTGAAAAACCCTCCTCACGAGAGCCTTAAAACCTTTGAGTCACATTTGAGAGCTTTTTCCAAGGTTTTTCCAGTTTTCAGTGCCGTATTTAGGTTTTCTGCAATTCTGGTGTGAATGGAAACGCAGCTTCTGTTCCTCAGTACAACACCTGCTGGATCGCAAACCGTACTGCAGACAAACAGAGTTGAGTGACTCCACTGACAAACTGGGTTAATGATTTAGCTTTTGCACAACTCTTGTGGTGATGGAAATGCATCCACCCCTGCCTTTGCACAGTCAGTTAAAAGTTTGTCTTTTAAAGTGGTTGCCATTTTAACTAATAGACAAAGAAATCCTTTATCAGTTAATTTTATACTTGTTTATTGTCTGCCTTGATGTCTTCTGACCACCTTTTGTTTGATGAACTTTAACCAATTCCCATTCACAGCCTCCTAAAGATTTTTCTTTCCGTGACTGTTTCAGGCAGAAATAGGGCCTGGTGTCTTGAACCTCACTGACACGCCCACAGGCGCAGCTGCTAGCAGCAGCAGCAGCAGCAGCAGCAGCAGCAGCCGCATCCTAGATGGCAACACGGGAAAGGTTCCTGCTCGGCCCGCGGGGGGCAGCTCCTTGCAGCCTGGAGCAGCTTTCTCCGGGGGTCGGCGGCTCGTCTCGTCGCCCGTGTCCAAGCCTTCCTCCAAGGCCTCCCACGGGCGTGGCAAAGCCCCGTGGAGGGTGGAGGATCTGGAGGGGGAGCTGGAGAGGAAGATCAAGATGTTGGAGAAGGAGCGTCAAGCCATGAGGAAGGAGACGCAGGGTCAACACGAGAAGATCGACCACGGCCTCGACGTGGTCAGCCACCGTGTCACCGAGCTGGAGCACAGTGAGTGCCGGGGGTTGGGGGGTCAGGGGGTGTGGTGGTGGTGGTGGGGCGGGGGGGGTGGAGGTGGTGGGAGTGGTGGTGGAGTGAAGGCATCAGCAGGAGGCTGGATATGGAAACTGGTGTACAAAGGGGCCAAAGCAAGAGAAGGCTGGGATGAAACTTTACTGAGCCGTGTTGGTGAGCGAGGTCATCGTAACAGTAGAGAGCAAGGAGGAGATTAAAATTCATAATTCCCCCAAAAAAGATAGAGCTAGCTGGAGATAAAGCACCACTGGAGAAAGAAACCAGCAGGAAAAAGAAGCTTTGGATTGCAGGCTGAGCTGATTTGGGACTGTGAAAGTGCTGCACTTATCAAAGATTCATGGGGCTGACAGAGTGCTTGTGTCATATTGGTTGTGTGTTGAGCTTCTTCCAAGCAACTAATTTTTAAAATAAATAAATAAAATACAATTCCAAGAGGATGGAATGTGAAAAGGAAGTAGACGACCTCCTTAAATATTCAGGTTTTACTTCCTGCTTTTTGCAGCCTCTCTGTCGCCTTTCTCAAAAAGGCGCAATGAGTAGAAATCTGCCATGATTTATTGGTAAAAGCTTCATATACTTTCCACCAATATGTTTCAGCGTATAATTACTGTGAAATAAAAGCAGCTTGGTTTTCCAACCAACCTCCTGCAGCCACTTCCTGCTGCACTCAGGCTTGCAGAGTCTGCTGCACTGTGGAGCCTGACATTGTAACATTGGCTGAACATGACTTCAGCTTTTGTCAACTAGGCTGATTGAAATGTGCCTTTAGATTGCGAAGGACCACCGTAGTTCAGCGGCAAGCTCAGGAGAGGGCGTGCGTGAACGAGCGCTGCAATCTAAAATCCGGCCGCTATGTGACACAGTTTTACACACTGTTGGTTTAATGTGCCCTGTAGTTAGAAAGGTTCATCATTAAGCAAGAAGGTCGACGCTTTCCCTGTCTGCCTAAACCAGGGCGTCAAACCTGGACTTGGTCAACGTTGATATTTATTGAAAAACGATCTTCTTCCAGATAGAAGAGGGAAACTTTTCATAGGGACCCAAAGAAGCTTTGCTTCAACCTGGATATGGAGCAAGCAAAGCTCGATACTATGCAATAAATAACATAATATTGCACACATGCAAAATTGAATTTCAACAAAAAAAAGCTCGTCAAAATAAAATGTCAATTAAAATCTGGAAAAAGGCTCTTTTTTTATTTTCCCCGGACTAATTATAAATTTAAAAAATAAATAAAATAACAGTAAACCAATGAAGTCATCTTAATAATATCCTTCAATGATTGTCCTGGTCAAAATACCAGCAGAGCATTCTGGGATTTGTAGCGGAAACGTTCCATGTGCTGTGTAATAGCGGCGGCCCAGCAGCTCTATAGCAGTGATTTAATATTGCCTCACGGGCCCAATAGAATGACCCTGCGGACCAGATTTGGCCAGCGGGCCAGAGGTTGGACACCTACGGCCTGTGTAAGTGTCCCTCTGTCTGTCTGCGTGCGTCTCACTGTGTGTTCTGTGTGTTGTTCTGAAGCCTTCACAGAGCCCTCCTTCCCCGAGGGCTTCGTCCTGTCCTTCCCCATGCGCACCAACTACATGTACGGCCTGGTGAGGAAGGAGATCACAGAGATGTATGCGTTCACTGCCTGCTTATGGCTGAAAGCCAAGGAGGGGGGCATTGGGACCCCCTTCTCCTATTCGGTCCCTGGGCAGCCCAATGAGCTGGTGCTGCTGCAGGGGATCCACAACCCTGTGGAGCTGCTCATCAATGACAAGGTAGATGAAACTATTTGCTGGAATAAAAAAAAAAATAGACAGTACTACCCAGAACATGAGAACCTCCTAAGAAGGTTGTTGTATTTATGCCCATGTGTGAACTCTTCTGAGCCAACAACCCAACACAGACTTGTTAAAGGCTCAGGAGCCTTTTGCAGGGGTTTTGGATTCTTTGGACTCTTTGAAGGTACAAAACTGAAGCTTTTCCACAGTATTCTCATTTTCTGAGTTTGTGGGTTTGTGGTTTTATTAATAAGCTGAAAATCTTAATCAGCAAAGTTACAACAAGGAACTGCTTGAGAAGTCAATTTGCGTGGAATGGCTCAAGGAAATTTGTTGCTTTCATCTTTGATGTTAAACTGCCAAAATAAAACAACTTTTACTTTTACTTTTACTTTTACTACTCTAATTTTCCGGGTAGTACTGTATGTTGTGTATCCCTTTCGTATGTGTGTCATTTTTTCCCACTCTTGAAATAGAATGGCTTTATTAGATGTAACACAAACGTGGGCAAAAAAATTGTTGGTACGAAAGTGCGAAAAACTGACAATGGTAACTGAAATAGCTGGCAAAAAAAACCTGACAAAAGGCGCAATAAATAAATAATCACATGTTGCTTTTGAATTGTAGTTCAATAGAATCATTAAAAAAATAATAATAATAATGAAACTGGTCTGGACAAAAATGAGAGAAATGATTGAAAATGACCATGGAGACCAAACAGTAGGTTAAAATAAGATGTGTCCAGTAATTAGCATCACATGTGTCTTCAATAGTCACTGTGCTGTTTAGTACCATGGTGTGCACCACACTGAACATGGACCATGGACGGCATCAGAGGCCAATGTTTGAACTCAATGCAACCCTCTCTTGAAATTTGAATAAAAATATTAAAATATAATTTAATAATGATATATATAAATATGTTAATAACATGTTTAAGTACATCATCAGTTTGCCATGTCTTGAATTTGTCCTTGGCTACAGCGATGCGACCACTGAAAGGTGAAGCTGTCCACTGTGCTTGCATGCAGGAGACATGCGCAAGCAAAAGATAGAGAGAAAGAACCGTCTTTGCATCCTCTGGTCTGCAGGTGGCGCAGCTGCCTCTCTCCCTACCGCAGGACGAGTGGCAACACATCTGTGTGAGCTGGACCTTAAGGGACGGCGTGTGGAAGGCCTACCAGGGGGGCAAGCTGAAGGGTCGAGGAGAGGGACTGGCTGCATGGCATCCCATCAAACCAGGAGGAGTCCTCATACTGGGACAGGAGCAGGTGAGGCACACACCGGGGCTGTGTCTCAATCCAGGCTCTGCATCCTTGCAGTACGCATTTTGAAAGGAAGTTGCGTCACAGCACTGCGCGAAGGCTCCTCCCAATTCCCAAAAGTCCGAAGGACGCTCCAAATGCGTACTGGGAATGCGCCCTCGTTTTAGAAGACTTCCAAGGCTGCAGCGCTACTATCCTTCACCTCCTTCTGTATCCCAGGATGCTTTGCGTGCTGCTGCAAAGCATCCTGGGATCCTGGGAAGTCGGCTGAAATTAGCGCCATCTACTGACAAAGACACTTTGTTTAAATTTAAATATTGAAGTTTCTAACGAAGGGTTTTTACTTATTCGAGCGTCCAATGCCATCGTTAGATGGAGAACCAATGGTTAGCTTGATGCTATGAAAACGTCACTTCCAGGGTTGGCCAGCAGGAGGGAACGGCGGTGACGCAACCAGGAAATACGCCCAAGGCTAGACCGTCCTGGGTGGTTACCGGGGAGGCGGAGTTTGGGTTGGTCCTTCTGGGCCGGGTCCTTGGGAGGACGCTTCCTTCAGACGGAGGACGCTTCCTTCAGGGTGCAGACCCTGAATTGAGACACAGCCCGGGACCAGTCAATGAAATAATGGCTGACACTTTCAGTCCAGGGTGGGCAATTATTTTTGTCCGAGGGCCACGGAAGTTTTGCGACGGAGCTTTTGCAAATGAACACAGTTGGAAGTTGCATCGTTTCACCCCTACAGAAAACCACCTGGACTTGATTTTGATTCGAGAGAGAAACATTATGCAACCTTTATTAAATCAGCCCCCCCCGAGACAAAAGAACATCCCCGAGCTCATTCTGAAGCCTGTCCAATTACCCAGAGGACAAATAAGCTGAGAGCTTGAAGTCAAATGGTGCAGGATGCTGAGAACCAGCACTACATTAATCTCTGCTGATGAGTTCTGTTGTCTGGGGTGAGGTGACCACGGCCTAAATCCCCCCTGCATTCCCATCAAAAGGTCGCCCCGAATGGGATTCACAGGTTTTTAATCTTATTTCAGGAGAATCCTGAGAATCCTTCAGTGCGTTGGCGGAGCTTTTGCTGCCACAGTTGGACTTCTGTTTGTGTGTATGTGTGTGTGCGTGTGTGTGTGTGTGTGTGTGTGTGTGTGTGTGTGTGTGTGTGTGTGTGTGTGTGTGTGTCATCTGGGATCTCAGTCAGTCAGCCCGTTGACTTATAGACCAGTGGAACACAATTTTTCTGTCTTTCTGCCACCACCATCATCACCATCACCATCACCATCATCATCGTCATCATCATCATCACCACCATCATCATCACGCTCCTCTGCTTTTCCTCTTCTTCCACTCAAGGACACGCTGGGCGGCCACTTTGACGCCTCCCAGGCGCTGGTTGGGGAACTTTCTCAGTTCAACCTGTGGGACCGGCTGCTGAACTCGGCAGAGGTGGCCGCGCTGGCGGGCTGCAGCTTCTCAGCGCTCGGCAACATTGCCCCGTGGACTGATCACGACGTGGACGTCTACGGTGGTGCCACCAAGGAGTCCCTGGACCCCTGTCATGGGACTCATCGGTCCAACGCCGCCATCTCCAAGCAGTGAAGGCCGTCTTGGCAAGAAGCTAAGAAAACCCAGAATGTGTTTTAATTTTGTGAAATTTTGCTGACGCTTGTGAAACACTATGCTGTTATTTGCTTATGTTGGGAGGCTTGCTGCTGGACCGAACTGTAAAGTTTTCAAACTGTTGTCTGTTTTCCGTGCTGGTGTGAACACCTGTCGACACACAAACCCATGACAACCCAACCATGACAGACGCATCACTGGCTCACCTGGTTGTAGGTGAAGGTTCTCTTGGCTGTGCTGCACCTACGTTCAGACTGAGGGCTCTCAATAGTTCTAAAACAAAGAGACAATGGTGGAAGTCCAACAGTTCCCGGGACGTCTTGTGTTCTTTACATTGTGCCTGCAGTGATTGTGTCCCTCCGTACGACAAACTGGGCGACACTTTGTGACACACGTTTGATTTCCTCATTTGATGGAAAGCAAAAAAAGCGTTTGGTGAACCTGTAGAGTGATTGATTGTCGTGTAATTTTTAAGTTTTCTCCACTGCCGAAATTCTTTGTTTCAAAAAAACAGAAAAAAAAGGAAAACGAAACAAAAACAAAGCAAACTCTAAAATGTATATTGTGTCATTTTCCTCTGCTTGTGTTCCTCTGTGCCACAGTCGTACTGTAGCTGTACTGTCAGTCTGCCGTTCCCCAGTGGGAGCTCCGCACCTGCGAATCACCTTCCCATGCTCAAGCTCTGACAACTCTTTGTGACTTTGGTGAACTCGTGTTGTACCCCCTGAATGTAAGCCAGACGGAATGTAAATGTACCTGCATGAATTCCACAGCAGTTTCTGTCACCCACGAAGAAACACGTTGCGACAGTCGCACTCACTTGTTTGCTGACGCTCAGCTGTCGCCTCGGTGGATTGAAGTTTAGTAGGACGCTTGAAAGTAACTCTGTGGTGGATGTTTCATTCTTCACCAAAGCTGTTCAATAAAAAAAAAACACAATGTGGACAAAATAAACCATTGGATTGAAGTTGTGATTCATTTGCATTTTCTTTGGTTTTCTTGGTTTGTTTGAAACTGGAAGATTTAACACAGCGTCCATGAAGGGACCTTGGAACGCTTGTGAATAAAGTAAATAAAGTAACATTTCTGTCTTAAACAAGGCATGCAAAAGAAACAAAAGTCCATTTTGTAGCGGTTTGCTCAACAGAGCCCTTCCTGACGGAATACTGATATTAAATGAAGGCCTTTAAATATGAATTGATACTCTATAGAGTGAAAAAAAAGCTTTATTAACATAAAAAAAACAAGAGTTGTTTGGTAGGAGAAGGTTTGGTGGGAGGAAGTTGAAGAGCCGAATGACACAACTACACATCAGTGAAGCAGGTCTTATAGGCCCACAACTTTTCTTTTTCCCTTCTCCTCCATCCTATTGGCTCCCAGGTCCCCCCCCCCCCCCCTTCCCCCTCCCACACACACACACACGTGGCCCTGACTGACAATGGTGGTGAAAGAGGTGTGACGCAAAGAGGGAGAAAAGCGTCTGCACTGTTGGAGAGGGAAGAGATTCCGTGTCTTTGGATTTCTCTGCTTAGCTTCTTCTCTCTCTGGGAGGATCGAGACTGGCGTCATTTAAACTGAGTGTGCTTCAATCTGAATGCCTACAATTTCCCCACGATTCTCAATCTATATTTAAAAAAACAGCATAAAATGAATATGAACGTAATCAAATCGTAGCCCGCAGCTTTTGTGCTTTGATGAGAAACGACTCGTTGCTGCGTTGTTCCTTCCTGCGGCAATTAAAACTGTCCAACTCACTGTCAAACCACTGTGAAACCACACACATTCACTTCCACTCGACTTCATCGTCGACTGATTGTTTTCCATGACTAAGACATTTGCACTCTCATGTTGAGAGCCTCTTGGCCTGTTCTTCTCTTTCATTTCAGTTATCGCATGCTGCTATTTTATTTGCATGCACTGTGTACAGAATGGTGTTGGTTGAACGGAGCTCTGGCAGGAACAGAATTTCCCTCACAGCATTTCTGATTCTGATAGTAATAGACTGCTCCTTCCCAAGTGTCGGACCAACAGGCTCAAGAAGTCCTTTGTCCATCACGCCATCACTCTCTACAACTCCTCACTTGGGGGGAGGAGGAGGACATAGAGTGCTGAGGGTAGTGGTAGGGAAGGGAGGTGGCCATTATTATGTATATGTATATTAGTAATTATTTATTATTTTATACCTGTGTGCCGCTATTGTGTGCCGCTATTTTATTTTATTTTTTATTTATCTGTGTGCTGCTATTTCTTTGAATCTGTGTGCTTAAATTTCTTTTTCCATTGGTGTGTGCTACTACTGCTGCTGGAAGTGTTAATTTCCCTGAGGGAGTCATCCCAAAGGGATCAATAAAGTCTCTATCTATCTATCTGTCACAGTACGAATGTGGTTTACATTGCAAATCAGGCTACACTTGTTTCTATGTTTTGATTCATAACAATCAATCAAAGCAAAAAGGCATCCGATGCCATTGAATCAGATTATTATTATTATTATTATTATTATTATTATTATTATTATTATTATTATTATTATTACTGTTGTTGTTACTAATCTTGTTGGTTTAGTATCAGCTAGAATCTCTGTATTCTCCCACTTCCCATCCTAGGTACATCCAGTGTGGCAGTAACCATAAACTTTGGTTTTGGTGCATTTTCATGTTCATTTAAATTTTTAATTTATTTATTTTTCCTATTTTTTGTTTGTTTTTATGCTATTATTATCTTTTTCTTGAGCACGATAAGTTTGGAGAAGTCCAGTACTTCTTCCTACTCCTTTCGAGCATATTTAAGTTGTGTTAATTTGTTTTTGATGTTGTTGTTGTTGTTTTCTTTGAGTATTAGGCTTCCTTTTTTCTTTTTTTTTCTTGCCCCCCCTTATTTTTCTCCAGCGACCTACGTCACGGATTCCCATTCCTTCGGGCTTCTTCGGAAAGAATCGTGAGATGAAGGCGACATCCGGAGATCAAAGAGAAAAGTCTTAAAGGAGGAGGGGAAGAGTCGCCAGCAGTTCAACGCATGCATCTTGTGCTTCCTGTCGTATTGTTTTGTACGCAGTTCGCGCGACGCATACTTCATCTGTCGGGTGTTATTATTATTATTTTTTATTTATTTATTTATTTATTTATTTATTTTTTATAGGGGATGATAAACTGGGGCGTCACTCCAGTGAGTGAAAGACTGTGAACCAATGAGAGCGCAGCCCAGGTGGGCGGGGGTTTCCATGCAGCAGACATCACTTGTTTAAAATGTCGCCCTAACAACCGGGACTCGAAGAAGGAGAACTTTTCGCAGGGCAGGAAAAAAAAAAAATTAAAAATAATCCAAGTAAGTGCGGGCGCGCGTGCCCATTCGTTCCCGGCGTGTTTTGAAGCACGAGGTCACATTTTCAGCTCGACGTCATAGTCCGATTTGAGTGACGCCTCGTCGCTTTAGACAGCGCAAAAACATCGATGTGTACCATCAGCTGTTGGCTAGTAAACAGGCTAGGCTAGCTGGCTAGGCTAGCCATCCGAAGCGCTTTCACCAGCCGCGTGATTAACGGGATTCATCCGCGTTGCCTTCGCACATGTACTCGGCCTCACAGTCTGTGAACTCCGGAAGAAGGACGGCAGTCTTGTACGCGTATCAGCCTATAGTGTTTGTGGTTAGCACCGGCTAATAGACGTCGCCCTCAATGTTAGCAGCAGACATAGCTTTGTTAACTGTGTTGCGTCCCCACTGGTTCCCATTTAACCGAATCCCTATTCCGAACAGCGGCAGATGTGCTGCGTGACGCCGTCAGCAGATTCGACACAAATTCACCAACATGCACGGCATATTAACATGTTTAATTCATGTTTTCTTTGTTTTATTAATTTTTTTATTATTTAAATGCCACTAGTACGTTGTACTGATTTACAGAAGCATATTCGCTGGGGGTAAATGTGGACTGGGACTTGGAAAAACGCCGGTAATTTGTTGTACATGTTTGTGAAATCGTGTCGAATCTGCCACCATGGTACTGGAGAGAGTATCGAGAGCAGATCAAGACGTTTGGAGTTTGAGACCAAAGACTTTATATAGCAAAGAAAAATTAATTTTAAAAAAAAATGACCTGTATTTTTTTTCTTCTTCTTTAAATCAAGTTTGCTTCTAAATGGAGCCGCAAACATCTCTTTTCAGCAAGGTGTCTCTCATGATGTTGAGACCCAAGACCAATCTCCATCACTACAACACTACCTGCTCAGCACTGTCATTGCCTGCCTGCTATCTCTGACTGTTATAACCAGAGGGTTTTGTGGACGCGTGTGCTCTTCCTCCCTGCAGGCAGCGGGATGGCTGCCACTGGCGAGGGGAAGAAAGAGGAGGCCGAGTATAAGAGACTGCACAGTTTCCCTCTGATCAGGGTACGTCAGTGCCACGGTTCAAGCACGTTCACACTGCCAGGCAGTCAACAGTCTGGACACACCTGTAGCTTCCTTATCTTGACCGCTCTCTACACTGTAGATACACTGAAGACATCAAATGTACGAGCGAGATCTGTGGATTCATTCGGCAAAAGAAAAAAAAAAGACCTAAATATGTTATGTTGCATATATTTTATATGGAGGGCGGCTGTTCTAGATCATTTAAAATATAAAACTTGTTTGAGTTATTTTGCACTTTTTTTTTCGTTTCATACATATTCCAGATGTGTTCATTCATAGTTTTGATGCCTTGAGTGACAATCTACAATGTCAATAGTCATGAAAATGAAAGAAAAACCATTCAATCAGAAGTATGTGGCCAAGCTTTTGACTTGTAGTGTATGTGTGTATATCCAGGTACTACCCAGAAAATGAGAATATCCTGAAAAGGTTGTTGTATTTCTGCAATTCAACTTAAAAGGTGAATGAGACATATTATATAAAGGAATAATATGCAAATCAATATATTTCAAGTTTTTATTTCTTTGCATTTTGCTGATCAGGTCTTGCAGCTTAAAAAAAACAAAACCTCAAATTTTATAATAATTTTCTGAGTTTGTGGCTTTGTGGTTTTAATAAACTGACAATCTTAATCAGCAAAGTTACAACAAGGAACTGCTTGAGATGTCAATTTGCGTGGAATGGCTCAATAAAATGTGTTGTTTTCATCTTTGATGTTCAATTGCCAAAATAAAACAACTTTTACTTGATATTCAAATTTTTCTGGGTACTACCTGTATGTATATACATCGTCTTGTGTTGCAAACCATCGTGTGTTGCATTCATTATGTATGAAAAGTGCTATATAAATAGTAATAAAGTTTGATTTATTTATTTATTGATATAAGTTAGTATAAATGTAGTTGAAACCTTAAATTCATGTGGAGCACAGTGCTTGAATTTCCTTCGGCATTAATAAAGTATCAATCAATCAATCAATCAATCAACGTGCCTGTTTATCACTCAGGGTGATAATGTGTTTGCCACGACTTCTGTGTATTTAGATTTCCCATCAAAAAAAAAAAAAAAAAGATCCTCATCCACGTCAACTCACACACGCAACGAGGGAATTAAAGTGTTGCGAGTGCTTCTGGACACCTTTGGCTGTGATTTTTTTGGTGCTTTTCTAAATGAAATTCATTGATGAAAGTGACGGCCGTGTTTCTGTCTCAGCACACTGACATGCCGGAGGAGATGCGGGTGGAGACCATGGAGCTCTGCGTCACCGCCTGTGAGAAATTTGCCACCAACAACGAAGTGAGTGCAGTTTGTGACGGTCAGACTTTGTTGTTGGTTTAGCTGCTTGAATTGTGGTGATTCAATTTCCAATGACGACGATGATGCATGATAATGATAATGATAATGATAATGAGCCCTGCAAAGCACCTATGATGGGGATGGGCCTATGTTGCATGGCTTGTTCATTGGGAGAAACTCCTGGAAATCAAGTGGGACAACACAAGTAAAGCCAAACTGCCGCGTGAACAAAAACAAAACGTCTCGTCCGCTGACGTGAAAGTGTTTCCATGACACTTCCAGCGTCATTCCTCAAGATGGAAGCGTCTGGGAAAACTTCCTCATGAGAGCGGCAAAACCTTTGAGTCATATTTGAGAGGTTTTTTCCAGCTTCAGCCGTTTCCATCACCAGTTTTTTTTCATGGCCATATGTAGAGGTGATGGAAACTACAGCTATATTGGGACAAACAACCATTCACACTCTCACACACACACACACACCCACGGACCATTTAGAGTTTCCACTTCACCTCTCATGCATGTTGTTGGGAGTGTGGGAGGACGCTGGAGAACCTGGAGAGAAGCCAGCAGACGCAGGGAGAACATGCAGACTCCCACACAGAGAGTCCCCAAGGCCCGGAGTCCAACCCACGACCTTCTGCGGCGCTGACCACCGCGCCACCTCGTCGCCTTATTTTTAAACTTGCTGTTGTTTTTCCCCAGAGTGCCGCAAAGATGATCAAAGAATCCATGGACAAGAAGTTTGGAAGCTCCTGGCACGTCGTCATCGGCGAAGGCTTCGGCTTCGAGGTCACGCATGAAGTGAAGAACCTGCTGTACATGTTCTTCGGAGGGAGTTTGGCTGTGTGTGTGTGGAAGTGCTCGTAGGACCTGGTCCCCCCCCCGCCCCACTCCTCGAGTCTTCTCACCTGGTCTCCCAGCTGGGGCTGAACATTGGCTGCCAGCTTCACGCTGGTCACACCTGCTGCTTGGCAGGGTTTTCTTCTGCACACTGGGGGGGTTTGGGGGGGGACTGGCACTGGACTGGGCTGAGTTCCACCTGCTGCAGCTCCACTGGCTCCACTGGCTCCACTGGCTCCACCTGGCATCACCTTCCTGTCTCCTCAGTTCACTCTCGGCCGTCTGCCCTTCTTTCCTGACTCGTGGTCCTACACATTTGTGAGTGCATGTGCAAAATCCAGAAGCTCAAGTGGACCAGTACCACAGCCAGCCAGGGTCTCCACAGTCCTTTCTCCTCTTTCCTCTTCAGGGAGCGTGTTTGTGTACGTCAGAGACACTCAGTCAGTGTGTGTGTGCCGGACACACACACACTTTTATGGAAAATACTCCGTCTTCATCGACATAATTTTCTGTGCCGCTGCACACTGTCCATATCATTTGTAACTTGTCGAAAACAATCTCGACAACACGGCTCTTTCGATAAAGTTTTTTTGTTTCTTCTTTTTTTTGTTTCTTTTTTTTTACATTTTTATGCGTAAATATCTTTATGCAACCTGAGAAGCTTGTTTTTCTAGACGAGCATTTCGTACAACTTTTGCCTAAACCTACTTGTAATTTTTTAATAATCACAAAGAATATCTCCGCGACCGGTGGTATTAACCAATCTGATTGTTTTGGTCTCAATAACCATTGAAATAATTCTGTGAATGGATATTTTTTTGTGACTTGATTATTCAATAAACTCTGAAATGTGTTAGGTGGTCGTTGTTATTTGACGAGTAAACTGTGTATCCAAATTCTGGGGCAAAGTAAAGACCAGGTGTCATCGCTATAATGATTTAAGATCTGAATAATTTCATCAGTTTCAGCTGAATTTCCCATTGTCCTGTTTATTGAGAAGGCTCCAGAACACTTAATTATCACAGTTGGAGCGTTGTGATTAATCCGACACCCGGTGTGCGTGGCTCCACCTGCGAGATGCATTCATTATTCACATCAGGTGCTCTTTATAGATCTCTCTCTCTCACTGTGTCTTCTCAACGTTGTTAAATATTAACGCAGGGGTCCGCAGTCGCACTAAAGAGTTTGCTGTTTTGTTTACCCTGCTTATGATGATCAGTATTAGCTGAGTGCCTTTTCCATCAACACCACGCTCACCGGACGTGGCAGGGGAGGTGTCACACACCTGAGGATAAGATGAGATTCACGACTGTGACCAGAGGATTTAACTCTGTTTTACAATGAAGTTTTTGAACCACCTTTGCTGAGAGAGAGGGTGACCAACCAAGGGTTACAGCAGGAGCTTTTAACAGCCTTTGGGGTTTTGCAAAGAATCAATGTAAAAATGCAGAACCTTGCCGTTGTCGCCGTCTACGTGAAGTCTTGAGTCGATCAAATCATTCACATGTGGATACACAAGAGTCAGATAACCCCCGGGGCAACAGTTGCAAGACGTCAATCTACCTCAGGCTTAAGTTAAAACCTGGGCCCAAATCCACAAAGAATGGGTTTTTGCACCTTTTGCATTTTGGCCCCAATAATATGCATGCATAACATTGTCCCAAAATACGGCACCTGAATCCTCAGGTGCCGTAATTGGGCACAATTTAAAACCTAGATTGTTAGATGTGAATATGCTTGTGGTTGGGGGTTGTGTGGCAAGAACCATCTCAGCCGCTTGGACCTTCATGGACCTTCAGGGGTAAACTGTGCTCCAACATACGCTGTGAGCCTCCATCTTTTGACTGCTGTGGTAATCAGAAGGCGGTCAGTCTTCATTTATGTTCTTTATTGGACAGTTTACACCGCCTGAGTGCAATTTGCAGCAGTTTTGTAGCTCATTCATCTTCTTTATCCCTTGTTAAAACCACTTATAATGACACAGTTCAGTACATATGAATATCTTTTATCTTATCTAATATTTTATATATTTTGCCTTCTCTTGGCAATACTTTTGTTGCTCTAATTAGACATACTACATACTACAACTATAACATTCACAAGTGCATCACCAGCACTGGGCCAGTGGGGGAGCAGGGTAAACTTGTCACGAGTGAGGACTTGTTTATCATTATCATTTATAATGAGCTTCATAATTGCAACAATGGTAATGAAGCCTTGTTAGTGCAGTGAAATCAGTCTGCTGGTGAAGTCAGAGCACACTCGTGATCTTCACCCTTCTCAAACTACACAACACAGGAGGTGTCGTTGTATGCAGGGGGACAGTAGCAATAATTCCATCACTTGCTGTCGTTGGCTCTCTGTCACCCTCCTGCTCTGCATCAACACACAGTGGACAATTATAGACGGATACATCTGGAGTAACTGATGGAGGTCCGGTGTCTTCTGCGTGCAGAATTCCAGGATGGAAAGACTCCCCGTCAGTGTCTGGACTCCTGAACTTCACTTCCACGCTGATAAGAGGCATTGAGCTTGTCTGCCATGAGTCTGAACCTTCGATGGCCCGAAGCTGTGCGTTCCATGCTGCTCCTCGTAGCTCCAGGCCACACAGATACACTGCGTTTGGAGGGAGCAAAGTTGGGCACGTACAGTCGTCCTGAATCTGCAGGGAATAGAACTACAATCAACATGTTGTTATTTGCGGTTAGAGCACAACATGAGGTTTTCATGCCTCACCTGAAAACACAGCTCCATGTCACTGACGTATTTGCAGTTGGCTCGGGCAGCCTGTCTCATCACTGCCAGAAGCAAACCTTTGGGATTTTTGAAAGCAGACAGTCGGAAGGCATTAGGATGGTCTACAGTGTTCTGGTGCCATAGGTAAGCGCTGAGCAACTCTGCTTTCCTCTCTAAGCGAGAAATGTCCGTGAGTTCAGGGAGGGTGGCGAAGGTTGACGTCGCAAACTGAACGGGCTGTTGAAGCAACGAGAGGAGTGAGGACACTGTGTCAACGAGATCATTCCACTCCGTTTGGAGGAAGTCGAGCAGGGGCCCGTGGGAAACGGGCAGGGCGTTTGCATCAGTTTTGTCATTAGTTTGTATGAGGGAACTCTTCAGAGCCTGCAGTCTGTCCCGTCCTTGGCCGTAGGCTGCCAGTGAGGCAGGTGGTTCCACTTTGCTGGAGAAGGACCTGCTTGCTCCCAGGGGTGTCTGGGAGAGCTGCAGCAGTGTGTCCAGGCTGTGGCTACTTCTTTTGATGACCTCAGATGACATATCTGAGCTGAAACCCATGAGAAGTGGCTCATTGACCTCTGCAGACTTCTCATCCAAAATCTGTAGAATTTCTTTTAAGTCTGTTGACAAAAATATGAGATGTATTTCAATAAAGTAATGGGAAAAAGAAACTGTCAAACCAATACAGCAAACTTGTAGACTTGTAAATGTTTCTTTCAAAAAATATTTTTTTAGAAACTAAGCTGTGGAAAGGTTTGATTAACTTGAAGACATTCAGGTTCCTGGATGAACTGTATTCACAACTGTGTTCACCTGGATGACTCGTTTGGGAAAATCTTTGGAAACATACAAAATAAAATACACAAGCCGTTACTCTTTTTTTTGTGTGTTGAACATGAACTAGTACTGTTTTCAATCATTTATTTATTCATTTTTTTCGTCGAATAAGTAAAATATAACTTCAGATGTTTATCTTACAGTGAGAAAAATATAAAAAAAAATATAAAATGTCATTTCTGGAAAAAAAATGCAGGTGTCAGTGATCATGTTGAAAAGCTTCACTGCTCGATATTTTCTGAAGAAGTTACGTTATGTGTGAGTTATATTTTAAACTATATTTTAAACTTTCTAACTGAAATTATGAATGAACAGTGTAATCTTAAAATTATGACATTTTGAACATCCCATCCATTTCAAATTGGGAATTTTTCTTAGAAATGACCTATCTCCTTTTCATTTCAAAATTCTAAATTTAGGCACAGATATTCCGAATGAGCTCAACAAGTCAAACTTTGAATGGTTGCAAATCATTGAATATGTTGAAGTAGCTAGATCTACGTTTAATCTATAAATGTAATTATAAAATAAAGAATGTCGCAGAATCATAGAAGTATCATAGTATCATGGGAAAAGTAAACATCTATGCAAAAAATTGTTTATTTTTTAAAATGAGTTTAAACTAAATATTTTGTGTGTCTGCTGAGCATTTTGAACGTGTCAAATGCATTCGTACGTAAACAAATTATTACCAAAATTGCCAGGACTGTTGATCATATCTGCCAGAATGTTGTCTTCACGAAACCAGAGTGGCAATTCTCTGCTGAGGAAGGCCTTGGCCGCACTCTCCATTGCCTCCAAATCAAAAGCATTGTGGACATGGCCGCCATACACAATATTGACTGTCAAAATGAAATCAAAAAATTTAGATTGTAATTAAAAGAAAAAAAAGAAGGAAGATTTAAATGCTTAGGTGTCTTACCTGCCATGTAACACAAAGCCGTCCTCTTGTCCTCACATGGACGAGCAGTGTCAGTGTACGCACTGACCAAAGCCAACAAGTCCTCCTGAGTCCTTTCAAACAGAGACAGCCCACGTGTATTCATACCATCCGTTTCTGTTCATGATCTGCAATATAAAATGTGTGTGCCAATGTGCTCACCAGTTGTATATTACTCCTCGGCCTGAGTCTCTATAGGTTTGTCTGTGCAGTAACACAGAATGGAAGATGGCACAGCGGAGGAGATGGGCCATGTCCTCACTGGTGATGTCATGCAGGGATGGACACTGGACAAGCGACTCCAACCGCAGTAAGGAACCACTGAGCTCCTCCGTCAAGGTGGAAGGACAGTTCCAGACAAGAGGCAGAGCAAACATTCGCACAGTCACTGTGAAAAAATAAATAAATAAATAAATAATCAACCAACAAAGGAGACACAGGAGACTGCCTTGAAAGGAATGAGGGTAAAACACAAACAGTGGATGTACCTGGTATGGAGTAAAATGCGTACTCTCTGGTTATAAACCACAGTTTGAAGTTTGGATGGATGAGGGTGGGGTTCTCTAGAGGGAGGTAACGACACGTTCAATCAGCTCTCTAGTTGGCAAATGCATCAGCCACACACGAACAACAGAACTTCTTGATGACCACTTACCCCCGAACTGTGAGATCAGCTGACAGATGTGACACACCACTGTTTGGTCCCAGTCTTCCAACAGATGACAGTCGTCAAAGACCAGCCACTGGCCTTTGACGACTGCTTCGTCCAAGGTGCGGAGGACGGTGTGCGAGTCAAACAGAGTCCCAAAGGAAGTGACTTTCACTTGAACCTAGAACACAGTTGTTACCATGATGTTAAGGCAGATGAACACTGGTTACAGGATTTAGCCTGAACCTTTTAAAGGGACAGTTCTGCATTTTGGCAAATTTGCCTGTTGTCGATATCCCCGTCGTCATTTAAGTAGGTAGATTCCCTTTAATTATCACTGCAAGTTGTTTGGAGATTAGGGGGGTTGAGACTCGATCTCTTCAGCAAACAAATGATGATGAATGTTTTCCTTCCTCAAAATTCATCAAATCCAACTCCAAAACCCTCACTTGCACATTCAACATGCTATGAAGTAAAAATGCTTTGATTTGACAAAGCGATTATGTCAATAAGTGAATTAGCGAAAATGTTAAATGTTCAACTGTCGAACATGGTGTGTCACTACCTCTTTAGTTTCTTCTCCAGAGTGGATCAGCTGGTCTATCAGTAGAAGAGGATGAACGCTTTTCCATTTGTCTCTTTTTGAACTGGCCAGCGTAAGTATGATGGGTCCCTTATGTTTGACAATACATTCTAACAGGCCCTTTGGGTTCCCAATGAGATGGGCCGCGTTCTTGGCTGTCTGCTCAGGTGAGCTAAACTGATAGACGGCCATGGCATCAGCCAGTCCTTGCAGACAGTCGGGGATGATGGTCTTCCACAGCAGAGCTCGTTGCAGCAGGGTCAGGTGGCAGTGGGACGGGCAGGGAACGGGTTCACACACAGTGGATGAAGGGGAGCAAAGATACTCCTGCCACTGGTCGGGGCAAGCAGACAGGGAAGCAATCAAACCTTCAAAGGCAGGAATCCTCTCCATGCTGACGAGCTGCCGGTGTGCCTGAGATGGAATCCAGCTGGGCAAAGCACAATCCGCCTGCGAGAGACTGGCAGACTGTTCACCGTCTTGAAGCCCCCTCAAAAAAGCCGTTCTTTCCAGCTCGGAACAGAGATGGTTGTTTTGGAGCAGAGCTACTGACACCAGCAGCTGCAGAGCAGCATAGTGGCTCTTGATGAGACAGGGCATGTATTTCAGCAGCAGTTCAGTCACCATTTGGTTTTTAACCTCTGGGCTCCTACTAGCCGGTGACTTCTCAGCGTTGAACAACACTAGCGGCCCGTACTTGGAAACAAAGACTTCCTGCATCGATGTGATGAATCCACGCAGAGGAAAGTAGTAGATGGGAGACAGGGAGGACACCTGCTGCAGAGCCTCATACAGGGACACAGCAAGCCTGATGATGTGATGTGCCTCAGCCATGAGTGACCTGTGGTACTCCAGCTCCTCATTCAGCTGCTGGATCTCCATCTGTGCTCTGTACTTCACTTCATGGCAAATAGTTGAAAGGAAAAGAAAATTGGAGTCCTTTAGCACCGCAGCATTGGCCTCCATGATATAGTCCATCAGAGCGTCCTAGAAGAAACATGTAGAAAGAAAAAAGTGGCTTAGAGTTAAATGAGGCCTTGTCTTGCCTTTACCCTGAGCACTTGTTGGCATCACACCAATCTAAAGATCAGATAACTCCACAAAGTCCCCCTTTGAGTCAACAGTGGGTTTTTGTTGTTATTTCTTCATTTAATGAGGGTTTTTGCAAGGTTTCCTCTCTGTCAAGCCAAAAAGGTGCTGTAGATGTCCTGATTTAAACTCATTTTAAGATCAAGAAAACATTAGTCAACACGGCCATTAGGGTGAAGTTGTCAAACTGGTTTTGGGGAAACTTGCATGTGGCTAAAACTGTTTACATGGGGAAAAAAAGGAAGGTTATCCTCAGCTCATGTAAATTTGATGAATGTATTGTTTTAAATATAGAAGCAAGGCGATGCAGAAGAATGAAGGGAAAATAAGGAAAGAAGAATGAAACAGGACAACAAGAGAAAAAGAAGATGATGAATGACCGACAGGTCTAACCAGTGAGGTCAATGTCGCCGTTGCGCGCCGTTGCTATTTGCTGTTGCCAATTTTCAATCAATCGGCTGTTTTTTCAAAGCACTAAATCTCGTCCAAAGGTGTCTGAATCTCTTTGATTGTGCAAAGCACTTGAAGACGTCTTTGGCTGTGATTTAGCGCTTTAAAAAAAAAAAAAAAAGTGTTATAAGAAGATGATTGATTGATTTGAATCCTCTTAGATGTCAAATGCCAGCACATCCCAGCACAGACGGACGGCCTATTCCAACACTGTCCCATAGCAAACAGGTTAAGACCATCCAGCAGAGAAGTAATGAATGAAGGTTTCTCACCTCCTCTGAGACCACTTTGTCTGCCAGCAACTGCTTGTCATTGTAGAACTGCAGGTGCTGATCCAGCAACTGTTTGCACTGTGACTGCAGCAGCTCCGTCAGCATCAGTCCCTCAATCTCCTCCGAGCTCAGAGAAAGGTCAATGACCCGCACCTGGGCCAAGATGAGTGGATGAATCTCTGGGGAAAACAAGCCAAAGAGAATCAAGTGATTCTTTTTTCACAAGTAAGGACACACAAATACACAGCACGACAACACAACGTTATTTACTGTCCAGTGGGAGCTGAACTTCCTAACAGAGCATTTATTGTAACTATTTCCCCTTTTACCGCGGCTCAGAAGTTGGACAGGCAGTTCAGTACAAAGAAAGAGGCAGAACTGGGGGTGACCACAAAACTCAGCAGAATGTGCCAGTCGTGCCAGTAACTGAGGACAGCAGCGTGCGCGTTCCAAATGAGTCACCAGAACTCTCAGCCCTGCAGCAAGAAGCAGCAAATGAATACAAGTCCAATGTGTGTCAGTTAAGAGTATTTCCAATCCACCAATTAAATTCACCTTCCTCCGCAGCCTGGTCAAGCTTATGCAGCAGCTGCTGATCATCAGCAGAAACCACCATTCCGCACTGCACCTCATCCTCAAGCCTGGAATTCTCTCCTGCAGGACACAGGAAAGAGAATCAGAGGGAGGTGCAGTAAGACACTTTGAGAACATTGTCTTTAATTAACATCAAATCAAACACACACACACATCCTACACAGGAAAGAGAATCAGAGGGAGGTGCAGTAAGACACTTTGAGAACATTGTCTTTAATTAACATCAAATCAAACACACACACACACACACACACACACACACACACCCTACACAGGAAAGAGAATCAGAGGGAGGTGCAGTAAGACACTTTGAGAAAAATTTCTTTCCTTAGCATCAAATCAAACATACGCACACACACACACCATCATACAGTCCAACACTTTTATTCACACCAGACATACGATACACATTCATTCATCCCAGATGCCACTCATCCATTTTTTTCACGACACACATTGATACACACTCAAAGATACAAACAGCAGTGTGGTTGAGCTCTGACCAGATGTTTGGGAGCCACAGCCAGATGTCACTGTGGAGCAAAATGCCATGCAACAAAATCTGCCTTTATCGCAATGATATGACAAAGACCATTCCGTATCTTTGTGTATACAAATACATGTCACTGTGGGGCACAATTACTGCTGAGACCTTCACTTTCAAATACTGGGATGACTTACTGTAGCGCGTAATACGCACCAGTGTTGGTCAGCTGCATCGGAACAAAATAATGAAGTCGACTACTTGAGTCAAATTTAGCAAAGTATATATATTTAAAGTTACCTCACCAACCAGTGGATTTTAACATTTGTACATTATGTGTACACTTAAAATAAATGAAAATAAAGTTAATTGTATAAACACACTGCCAAATAGTAATTAGAAACTAACATTAACTCCATGGATCTATGATTTATGGAGTTCCTAAGTTAAAAATCCATGATCAATACCTATGATAGAAGATATTTAGGCCTATGCACAAGACTTACCACTGATGATGCAGCTTTGAGAGCTTATATCTTGATGCTGTTTAGTGTCTGCTAGTAAAGGCCACCCCTGAACCCAGGATCTCCGGCAGCCCCAAAGCAGCAGCTTGAGAATCATTTTCCTCGGCGAGGTCTCCTGAGGAACACCTAACGCCTGAGCGAGAGGCAACTGCAGATCATCTGACAACGCAATAGGAAAACCAAGAGGTGTTTCCACAAGTGCACCATCCCAATTTGTGAACGGGGCCTGTGTGCGGCCCTCTGGGTCCATGTTGATATTTCCTGTCTGACACAGCTTCCTCCACTTGCGCAGCAGCTCTGTGCGTACGTCACATCTAAAGGGGCCTAGATAAGAAATGATTCCAGCCAGTAACAGGACATCTCCATGGAGAGTTTCTCTATTCAACTGAGCCTCCTAGAGGGAGAAGGAAACAATGAAGTCTTAATACAATATAATATAGTCATCGCATGCACGGTTCAACTGGAACAGCCAAGTGTAGGATCGGGTGTCACCTCAGCTAAAGCCTTCCAGCGAGGGCCATGTTTCTCAAAGTGCTCCAAAGCAGCCGTCGCTTCGCTCACATCATCCTCAGCTTTGTGCAACCTCATCAGTTGCACTTCCAGCTCATTTTGGACCAACCACAGCTGGTGCGTGACCTCCTCCAGTCGAAGGTATTTGTCCTCCTTTTGCTTTTTTGCCATGTGCAGCTGCACGCGTGACTCTTTGACCATCATCTCCAGTTCTTGCATGATGACCAGTTTGTGTTGCATGGAGCAGTACTCGTACACAGCCAGGACCCACTGACACAAAGACTCACAGGCCTTGCTCACTTCTCGTACCAACTCTGGCACAAACTGGGGGCTGTGAACTATTCTGCAGAGCTGCAGCAGTTTGTCCTCTGTCACAGTGGATCGGTCAAAGTATTGCAACTCCTGGGACATGAACAAGAAAGCATTGGTGCCTTCTCAATGGAATGGAATCGCTGTGTGAACACGACATCTAAACATAGCAGGTTTCAAACCTCCACGAGGCCATCTTATGCAAGTCCAATATTCTGCTACTCGGCAACATTTCACACAAACCTGAAAGAAGTCCACTCGTGCGAGGAGCAGTTTCACACTTGCCCACCCAGGTGGATAATTAAACAGCAAACAAACAGCATCCATGATTTTCACCACTCCCTCAGGAGGATCCCGGTAGTGGCGCACCTCCTCCAGGTCCGTCATATTAAGACAGTGAAGAATCTTAAGGCCTGAAAAGAACACAGGTTCCACCTGTGTGTGTGTGTTGGGGGGTTTGGGGGGGGGACAAATGAAACACAGCAAAAAAGGCCCTGTTGTCTTTTTCTTTTTGTAGGCTTTTGGTTGGGAGATGATCACAGGCGTCATCACAGCCAGAGAAAAATAAAACATGGTTGATTTACCACACGATGATTTCAAAGATTTTGATTCATCATTCAAAAATCAGTTTACCTCCTCCTGTGCACAAATCAAGCGCTCCTCTAAGCGAAACAGCCTGAGCTCCTCAGCTGCACACGCTTCATAAGCGTCGTCGTACAGTCTCCTCCTCTCATCCTCGGCTTGGAGAAGTTGATTCTCTTGCTGCATGTTAGGAAGGTAAATTAAAAAATGTCAAGCTTGGGAATCATCGAACATATCAAGTTTTTATTGGCAAAATGAAAAGAATGAATCAAACAACTACAACACGTACTTGCACTATGCTAGGTTGCCAGTTGTGTGAAAAGGGGGCTATATTATATTGTTTTTAATCATTCAATTCAGTTGTGAATTATATTTAGACACAAATCACCCCTGGTTTTCACAAGAGGTGCTAAAAAAAACAACCCAGTTTGAATGAATAGACTTTGTGTATTTCTTCTGTGTTGAATATTTGAAAAGATTTGAAAACAACTTTGGACTGGCTTAGAAAACATCTTGTGTTATTAAAATGGTGGCAGACAGCTGCACTGACTGCTGCAACCTTAAGCAGAATACTGATCAAGGTTTACACTCTGTGACGAACTGTTGCGTTACCTCCTGGGTCTCAGCAAACCTCTGTTGTTGTCTCATCAAGTGTTGTTGATATTGCTTGGCTGTGTTGTTTATGATATCCAGGTGAGAAAAAAATGTGGCAATGCTGAAAACATGAGATAGAGGTTACAGAGAAATGTTTGCAAAATGTAAAGTCAGTCCTCGCTGGTAAAAATGGACATTCAAAAGTGAGTCACGGGAGAAAAGTTCAAACCAGATGTGCATTGAAGGACCCACCTGTTGGCGTTCCTCAGCCTTAGCTCGTGCAGGTGGTCGTAGAGGTGGCAGAAGTGGGCAGTGAACTCAGTATAGGTTCGCAGGCCAAAGGGCTGCCCTTGTAGTAGGACAGAGGCATAATTGCATGCAGACAGATGAATTTCTGCCATGGCCACCGGTAGACTCATCCCTAGCTCGTCATTCTCAGCTTGATGCATAAATGAGAAAAAGATAAAGCAGTTGAGAAATGGTTCAATTTCAGGTCAGTAAAAAGTATCTGGCGGCTGAGGCTCACTTGTTTGAATTCTGGATTTGAGGCACTGTGCAGCAACCTCCTTTAAAGACTGGCTGGGCCAGGGCTGGTACACCTCCACACAGCAGCTTTGGCTCAGGGCTTTGGTCAGCTGTGCCTATATCATTAAATATGGCAGGTCAACTAGTTCAATCTTTTAAAATCCCAATATATTTCATCCTTGAAATTTCATAAATTCAAATGAAATGAATTTCAAGGGCACAAGCTATTATAAAGGATACAAGGCTGTCAAAAACACATTAGATGTAGAAGCACTTTTGTAATACTGCTTATGTATGTATGTATGTATGTACGTACGTACGTACATACGTACGTACGTGTGGCACAAAGTGTTTTCAGGAAGTGTTTCAAAAGTGTGTCAAGACTTTTAGAAAGTTGAGTAATCATAAAACAGCTACGGACTTTAAAACACGTTGAAATCTTTCAGTGAAATTTTCAGTGTGGTTTTCAATTATTTTCTGGCAAGTATATTTTGTGTTTACATGCTGGGAACACCTGGTCAGCAGAGGGCGCTGTGTATATAAGGTCTCAATAGCTGACGCCCCTCACTAGCAGAGCAAGACGTCAGACAAACACAGATGCCGAGGGCTGATATTTACATGCTTGTCGCTGACCCTTCAGGTAAGATGCACAGAAATCATAATCACCATGAAATATGAAAGTGCATGAAACTAAGAAGGATTAATGTTATTTACATTCCATCCATGAGCTGAATGGTTGGGGGTGGTGTCACTGACATCTGATATGGCAAGAGGAAGCAACAGGAACACATGGATATTTCTGTAGATTTCACTGAGGAATCTGTGATGTACAAAAAAAGAACAAGCTGGAGGATTTATACGTGCTTGCTTAAAAAAACAAAACAAATGTTGCTGTTTTGGGGCTTTTACACACCGGTGGTGTATTTTTGGTGCATACAAATACCACATTCGATACACTAGTTTTCACCATGACCCAAACCATGAATGTTACAGACTGAAAAGGCGAGAAAATGTGTTTGCACTGGCGTCTATCATAAACAAATGGTGCTGCATGGAAAGCAGATGTGCCACAACCTGACACAACATCATGACTACAATGAGCCACCTTCAACCATGTGTCTTTTAACCATGTCTGGTATGAATCAGACACATACAGTGCAAAGACAATTGAGTGTGACTCATAAGGCACACTTTGACTCGATTTGGATCAAATGAAAGTGAACTTCACAATAACCTTTGATTTGATTTTAAATGACAGTCCATTAAGATGCTTCCCTTCTTACCTCATGAAAGACCAGTTGTCCATAAGATATCTTTTTGAGTTCTTCCCAGCTGTCAGTCTGGATAGAAGGTTTGTCATGTGCTCTTCTGCATAAAGTCCTGGGTAGGTTCTGTGAGCCATCGCCACAAGCAGTTCTTCTCTGACAGTCTGGCTGATCCCTTCATGGACCAGTATGATGACGTTGCCTTCATGTGCTCGTGTATGATTCCGAGCCTCTTTTAGGATATCTTGCAGCTTGTCCTCATTACCAGGGTGCACCTCCATCAAAACGTAGTCTGTTAAAAAGGCAGCTAGACGCACAGTGGTTTTCCGACCTGTGTCCTTATCTGAAGCAATCAGCACTCCGTGACCATCAGGTATGAGCAAAGCTCTCAGGATATGCATGAGCTGGATGACCCTCTGTCTGTGAATGAAGCACTTGGTTGTGATGTTAGTGAGCTCCTCAATACGTTCCTCCTCTTTGCTTTCAATGAGTGCACACAGCTCCTGCTGTAGCGTAGACAGATCCTGGTGCTTTGTGTAAGGAAAGTCTAATCCAAAGCTCTGTTGTTGATGCACAGATGTCCTGGCTTCAGAAAAGTCTGGCCCAAAAAGCAGCTTCTCCACAATGCTTTCCATGTGCCAAACAAACTGCTCTTGCAAAGGTTGAGCTCTTTGACTTGCATCTTTACTGCTATCATAAAATGGGGGGGACTCATTCAAGGAGTTGTGTTCTACACTCTGCTCGACCAGCTGAGGCGTCCCTGACCCATTCATGGATAGAGTGAGAAGACCATGGTTTTCAGCAGTGGGTTGATCGTGCTGAATTCCATCAAATAATCTGGTTTTGTAATGTGTAGTTGCCGTCTTAGTTACGAGTGACATGAGAGTTTTACGTTCATCTTCAGAGCACAATCTGTCACTGAATGTACGCATGCACTCATGCATCCAAAGGTGGACTATATTAAGCAGACATGCGCCAGGCTTTGATAAGAATGAAGAAAAGCAAAGAGGCGTGTCTTCCTCGTTCTGTACTGTCCAAGGGTTTTGAATATTAGGCTGCCAAAGTTGCAAACCCCCAAACACCTTTTGAAGGTCATGATGGGAAAATACAAAATGTGGCCGCTGCTGAGTAGGCTGGAATATGGCACAAATTGCATTGTACAAATTTTTTGTAGCAGTAATAATACAAAATGCTATGTCCTCAGTACTCTGCTTAAATGGTATGTCTTTGAGCCAGTTCTTCAGCCGTGGGGAATACATCGATAGTATAACATCCATGGACAAGTTAGGGAGAACAAAAATAGAAAAGAGGCGTGAGAGCCTGGATGATATCACATTACTGTGATGATTTCCCAGCCCAAAGAGACAACAGGTGGCCAAGTAGCTCATGGTTCGAGAATTCAAGGACTTCAAGTGGTTGCTATCAAAAGATAAAACCTCTCCCTTTGAAATGCTCTGCCGTAGCATCTCCAGAGTGGATGATGTATTTCCATGCACATCTATCAATAGAAAGCTGAAATTTATTGCACGTCTTTGTGCAGAACTTTAAATTAAAAGGGTTGCATTTGATGCATATTACTCACCATAAGGGGCTTCATGCAAATCGTCGACAAAAAGAAACAGTCTCGGTTGTTTTGTAAAGCAACTGGCAGATTCTTTGTAGTTCTTCTGGCAGCAGTTATTCATCACAGTCAGCAGGTCTTTGGGGCTCACAAGAGGGCTCAGGGGTAAGCTGATGTGCGGCCTTTCAAATCTCAGCAAAGTCTTGCACAAAGTTGTTTTTCCAGAGCCTGGCTCTCCTGTTAGCAACACCGGCTGGTTTGCAGCCCCCATAATGTTCAAGAGATATGAATGCTTTCCATACTGTGTCAACACATAGAGAACATAGGTTATTAAACATGTCTGTAAGGTATGTATGCACACACACATATATTGTATGTTGATAGATAGATTGTGAATAAACTAGACAAAATGTTGAGGACCAACCTTAGGACTGATGGTGTTGGTCAACAATGTCTTGGGGCATATCTTGCTGTCATTGTCAAAAAAGTGTTCGTACACGCTCTCCTCATCAGGAACCGAAATGTTGTACTGGCAAGCCAACAGCACATTACGGGCGAGAAACTCAAATTGTGGCCAGTGGCTGAGAAACATGCAAAGCGAAAACATTCTGGTCAAGACTGATCGCTACATTCGCTGTGTGTATATACAAATGTAATGCTCTTACCGAGGATGCAGGTGGCCGCCAAATCCCCAAATGTAAGCGATCAAAAAAAGATTTTGGGCCAGCTCTTTGTTTGCATGGAATTCTGCGTCTACTACGTCAGCTCTGTTTGTTTCTGGTCAGAAAAAGCAAATGACCCTCATTAATGGAGAGGTATGTGTGATGCAAGCAGACAAGACAATGATGAGAAATGGCCATACCTTCTTTATTTCCATGTGGGATGGCTTCAGATGTTTTGACTTCATTCCCTAGATATTGTAGAAGGGCACGTAGGATGCGAAGAAACGACATGACTTCTTGCAGTCCGTACGTGAGACTTTCAGAAGATTCTTGATCGTTATGGATCGCAGAGGTTAGACCTGTTTTCCCGAGCAATCTAAGAGTGCTGGAAAAAAGATCTTTTGCCAGACACTTCCACATTTCAAGGATCCCCTGATCAACTTTATGCTCAAAAGATAAAGCATCAATTTCACTCTTCCATACAGTCTTCCACAGACTGTGTCCTGTGAAATAAACAAGGCTGCAGCGTGTAACAGCAGATGGACTGGCATCACGTAAATCTGTGATCTCCATAAATAACTTGAGGTGTGGTTGGGATACCAGTGTTTCCCCTGAGGACAGGCAGATAAAAGGATTCTCTGTGATGCAAAGTGTGCTCAAGTAATCCAACCAACCAGGCTGACCACCAGGATTTCCATCCATTACCAACCATTTCATGATTGGTCTCTGATCACATATGTAAGAGATTGAAGGACTTGCTTGCTCGGGACAGTCCAAGTCTCTCAGCACCTTAGCAACAGCTCCATCTTGCCATCCCCTTTTGTCACAATAGAAGCCAAATATCTCATTATTGGACATGGCATTTGGAAATAGGACTAAGGTTTTAACAGGGGTCCATTTTGAAGCAGAAATCTGTGGGATGGTGTCCTTTATCCTATAATCATTCTCAAAGTCATAGCCCACAGTCTTGGCAGCCAACTGATTGAGGCTTTCAGCTAAAGTAGAGTAACACACTGTCTTTCCACTACCAGCGGAGCCAATGAGCATAATCGCTGGGAAGGATTTGATTGATTGGTAAAGTGTAAGAGCACAACGGATTATTTCAGGATGAGACTGAAACGTGTTTCTGTCTAATTCTTTTTCAAGGGCATCCTGTAGTTGGTCCATTTCTTCTTGCTCGATATGTTGTTGGTACAGAGGAAAATGGCAGGCGACAGGGAACGTTTCCTTGAAAATGACATAGAACTGTTGGCCTTTGTTTTGCTCATATAAAGCAGGTGACAGGACAGAGAGGATTGCTTTGACCATGGCTATCTCTTCCAATATCACATGCACAACTGACAAATCCGATCTTTGCCGAAGAGTAGATTTTGAAGTGTCTTTTTTATTCCTCTCAGCGACCTCTGTAGTCACATACTGTAAGAGAAGATCTTTATCATCAGAATTTTCTTGTCTTCGTACAACTTGCTGTAAATGTATTTCAGCAAAAGACACTATCCTTTGCAAGACAATCAGATAGCAGCTCTGGTTGTCAGGAATGAAACCAGGGAGACAGATCAGATCACTTGCCAGGCTGAGAAGAGACACCAGGTGCCTGCTCAAAGACATGGCATCTAAAAACCCAACAGAAGTCAACAGTACTTCTGCAATGACCCTGTAATCGGGATGGGCTAACACAATAGGTCTGATTGCACACTGTAAAGTCTCTGAAATATTGGGTGCATAACGCTTTGATGGGATAACCACACATCCATAGCTGAAGTTGGCAGTGATGTTTTTCCCTCCAATTATCATTTGACATTTTAACTCAAAAATATTTTTACAATCTTTTTGAGTATTCATCCGTATGATGTCAAAGGCCTGGTGAATTGCCACTAAATGTTGTCCCAGTGAAGACTGGGCCTCAAGTGATAGTAAGTCCACAGACCCCAGTAGAAGCCAGGCACCAGTTTGGAGGGTACCCAACAGCATCTGTTGTACAACATTAGCTCGCATGCTAGGAGAGCATTCAATGCTGACAACCTGACGGCCAAGGGCTTTCCCTAAATGAGTGGCAGTCTTTCTCCGTCCTGACATGCGAGGGCCGCAAACATAGCCACATCTGTAACTTGTCAATGCAAAGAGAATCCCCAGTTTAGCCCTATCTGTGGAAGGAGTTTGCACCATTGTCCAATCCTCTGGTCCATAATACTCGTAGTCATATCTGAGTTTAAAGCCCAAAACTTCCACATGACATGTTGGATTATTCTGGCTTGTCACACCATCACTGCGATTAATATAATACCTCATCAAACGTGACCACTCAAAGGACAACTCCAGAGATGTAGGTTGGACTTCCATGAGTTGGGACAGCCGCTGTATATTATTAACTGTAAGTTGCACTAAAGCCTGCAGACATATCCTGGTGTAGTTTGAAAGTAGTGAGTGATCTGTACCACCTGTGAGTGCATCCCTAATGACAAGGCAAAGACTCTTGAGTTTTTCAGAGCTGTATGCCTTGATGTTGCTCAGCTTTATGGGGCTCGAGTCTTGAAGAGTTTGCAGAATAAGTTGACACCAAACTGCCTCTTCAGCCACCAGTAGCGACTGGAGAGGATATTTATGCAACAGGTCGAGTATCGGCGATGTCGTTTTCCTTCTTTCAGCAATGTTGAGCAAAATATCTCCAACTTTCTTATCATAAATCAAATCTTGAACGGATGGCTCAAGTTGGCTTCGCTCAGTGTAGCATTGTTTCACACAGTGGACCATGGTCAAGTGTAAATGCTTTTCAAAAACAGAGAACCAGTCCACTGCGGTGAACTCTGGCTTCATTGCCGACACAAAGGTGATGTGCTCCTGTAGGTTGCCAAAAACTCCAAGCACATGCATCAATCTGTTGCTTCGAATGATAGCCCTGCAATTTTTAATATTTTCTACATTGGATGGAAGCTCACAATCCACTTCGATCCAGTGCACCCCTTTAAAGCATTTACGTACAAAGGGTTGCAGCGTGAAAGCTGTTGGGGGAAACGAGTGTAGCTGCATGACTTGCTTGTCACTTAAGAACCAGAGCCTTGGAAACTGGTAGCAGATGGTGTCTACAAAACCAACGATCTGCCTGGATATGTCCTCCATTGAAGATAGACCATCAGTGAGATCCTGGTAAAAGCTTTTGGGGAGAAACTTGCTATTCGTCTGGAAGTCGTCCTCGTAATGAACAAAATTTGCAATACGAGGATCAATGGATATGGTGTGCATAATTTCCTTAAATGTCTTGTCAACTTGTTGAAATTGTCTAACCTGAAAAAGAGAAAATGTGAGGCACTGAATTTCACCTACTTGATAGCATGTGATGAGAAAGGCTTACCAAATCCTCTTGAGAAATGCTAAAACTTTCACTGAACATCTTTGTAAGAAATGTCCATGTTTGCTGATATCTTTCAAAGAGATGAAGCAGAATTTCTATTGAAACAAACAAACAAAAAAATGTTTTGCTGTCAATTACAGAAGTAGTAGTAGTAGTAGTAGAGCAGATTATTATTATTATTTTTAATTATCCAGCATACCTAGTTCATTTAATGATCTCATCCAGCTTTCTATCTGCAGTGTGATGTCCACACTGTGTGGTGACTTCAACATGATGGACAGAGTTATCAAATCATTCTCAATCTCAGCAAAGTTTGCTTCCAGATCTAGAACAGTCATTTTGAAATCATAAATTTCACATCAAACCACAGAAACCCTTTCCCCTCCAATAGTCGGTCGTAGTACCCGTCAACAATAACTGCATTATTCAATACATCTCTTATTCTAATAGCGTTTATCTCTCTCACCAGCAATAACAAATGTTCCACCAGTGCGGTTACGCCGTCGATCGGTTTGGTCTTGTGAATCACCGCCCTCTGATGTGTTCCCTACAGGAGTTAAGCCATCAGTGAGGGTGACTTTGTCCAGCTGGAAGACTCTGGCTTCCCATTCCTCCTGCAGCTTCCTGAAGGTCTGTTCCACATGAAACTCTGCCTGTGCGTCCCTGCAAATCTAACAAAGCATCAGTATAATTAATAATCAAAAGTAGGTCAGTGTTATGTTGTTGTCACACATGAAGTTCATGTTGATCATGTTTGTATTATTCTGTTCCCTGATTTGACCTTCTCTTACCTTGCTAAGTAGTTGCTGTTTGACTTCAAGTTGTTTGCACAACAGTTCTGCAACAATCACATCCTTCTCTGGCACATACTGTATGCCCATGCCTGCCAGATAATATTTAATCATGTTTGATATACTGTGGAACCTGCATGTTTGACAATATATGCAATATTCAATATTTGACCTTCAAAAACAGCTCTCCAGTGTTTCTGTTTCAGAGTAGGGCTCTGCAGCTTGGCCAGGGTTTCAAGCTGATTATTGAAGCTTTTTAGGACTCCTAAAGTTGTCTGAATCACAGCATCATGTTGAGGCAATAGATTTGTTAAACGCAGAGCTTCCTCCTTCCATTCTGCTATCTGTCTTTGAGCTTCTGACACGACATCCTGCAAGAAAAGCATTTCAGAAGATGTTTCTAACCAACAGAGAAATATTCTTGGTTGTTACTATGGAGCGAGGACACTTTGGCCGGTCTTCACTGTCCCAGGGTGTTACCTTTTTAGGGGTAGGCTTACTGTGGTCAAGGATACAGTTTTGGGTTTTTGTTTAGGGGTGGTGGTTTGGTGGTGGGGTGTGTTTCAAGTGTCATTATTTGTTTACCTCAGTGAAAACTGACTCTTTCCATTCTTCAATCCATGTTGTGTAGAACTCAATCAGCTTCCACAGATTTTTACGGGCTTTGACATTTTGCACATCTGTTCTATAAGCAGTCAGATCCATTGGCTGTTCTAAAGGGAGGCATTACATATGAAAGAGTAAATGTAGCAGTTTAGGAAAATCTTAATATAGTCAACAACAAAAGCTTTTTCAGAGCATCATAACTCATCAGCCTTAATTCATTAATGCATCAACTCACCCATTAGGTTTTGACTGATCTGACTGAGTTGTTCCAGCTGAGCGCTGAGATAGAACAAATGTGCACATATGTGGTTAAGTCCAGAAAACATTTCTGCAGCATTTTGAGATGGGTCAAGGAAAGGTCCAGAAGAAGCTTTGGCAACTACATTTTTAAAGTCGTGCACCAAATATGAGAACATGGTCTTCAAGGCATTAGCTGCTAATGGGAGACGTTGCTTTACAATGTCATGTGCTTGTTTTAGTAGGGGAACGAGGCCAGCCATCAAGTTTATAACCTGAAAAGAAACAAAAGGACAAACAAACAAACAAAAAATAAAAACCCTGAGAAATCACACAGACATAATTGTAGGCTGGGCTAAAAAGTAAAGGATTAAACCAAGTCACTTCCTGATTAGAAGGTATATATCAAAGGTACGGAAGCGCATTGCATTCACGAGATAAAACAAATGGAGAGATCAGATCAGGATCTTGTAATTAAAGAAATAAAATAAAGAAAAAAGGAAACATTCAAACCCTTTCTAATCAGTGGGAAATGATGCTGCTATCACATTTAATCTGCTATTAACCTGCTCAGTTTAAGACACTGAGAAATATTTGCATTTGTTAAAACTGAGGATGGTATTAATATTAGTATGTCAACGCTGCACAGGCATCGGAAAATCGGGTGGGAAGCCCAGTCAGTCTGACAAAGTGCTGGATGTGGCTCTCTTTCTGCAGGAGCAGTTCGATCACCATGGGTACAAATCCATGCATTTGAAATGCATCCAACCTGGTTTGGTAGTGACTACACCTGTTTACAAATCCTGGATCCTCAAGGATCCTCATCTCGGAATCATGAGATCTTTTCTCGTAATTCCGAGATGAACAATTTCGGGATGCGCTCTATGGTCATGTGACATTGAGTGCTGACCTTTTCTTCCAAAGTCACTTCATCTTCACTCAAATTCCTGTAGCTGATGCAAACAATATGCTGGAGTGAGTGGATATACTCAGAACAATTCTTTGATTCAGCAAACATCTTTTCTGACTCCCTCACCTGACAAGAAAAAAAGGGGAAAAAAATATTTACACACACACACACGCAAGCCACTGGGACATACAGTACATGTACACGGGCAGATTTTGTCGAGCCCTTTTACTGCCATCATTTAAGGGTGTGAATGCCGTTGGGTGAGTCTTAAAAAAAGTGCTAATGATTCATTCAGGAAGATTGACGAGTTTATTCAGAAGCATTTTCGTGTGAATAGGCTGTGTTTCTCCATCAAATACATGTCTATATTATATTCATGGCCACTGGATATTACGACACTTCATTAACATCTTCCACCCAATCTGTTAAACCACACATCTGCAAGTCGCTTGCCATTTTCAATGAGCAAAATAATGAAGGCTATGTTGCTTTTTTATATTGGAGTTTTGTTTACGGCTTAATATATTCAAATTTATGATACATCAGCCTAAAATGATGACTGCATTCTGAACATGTAAAGTGACTACATCCATTGAATGTGTTATAAAAGTTTGATGCCATAATGTCCGTACCATAAGTGCGTATTTGGAAAGGCCATACAAGTCTTGAGGTTCCTGCTGAAGCTCTTCAGCAGCCTTTTCCAAGTCTGATACAATTCCTTGTGAAAGAAGCTGTACCTGCTCAGTGAGATGTTTCAGGACCTCCTCCTCAATCAATGTCAATTTTTGCCCTTAAGAGACCAATGCAATTAGTCTAAACATTAAACCAAAGCACATATTTATTTTTGAAGACACTTTTAGCTCATTTAAATGAGCACAGGGTCAGTTACTTGACAGCATACACACCTAAATGTTCCTTCATCTTTGTGCAGTTGACGGTGAACAGCTGGTTAGATGTTGAGATGAATGGAGGGGCTCCTCTGATCAGTTCTGCGCACTGGCGGATCTTCTCTATGTGTTCCTCATACAGTGACACAGGACGACTAGTCATGGACTCCAAAGAATTGTCGCTCCACTGCTTTACAAACATGTGTATGTCTGCAAGCCACGAAAAGCTGTGACACAGCCGACTTATTTCTAAATCAGCGTCCTGCACAAAGAATTTTGAGAATTATATACACAGTACTACCCAGAACATGAGAACCTCCAGAGAAGGTCGTTGTATTTGCCCATGTGTGAACTCTTCTGAGCCAACAACCCAACACAGACTTGTTAAAGGCTCAGGAGCCTTTTGCAGGTGTTTTGGATTCTTTGGACTCTTTGAAGCAAAGTTACAACAAGGAACTGCTTGAGACGTCAATTTGCGTGGGATGGCTCAATAAAATTTGTTGCTTTCATCGTTTATGTTAAATTGCCAAAATAAAACAACTTTTACTTGATAGTCTAATTTCTACGGTAGTACTGTATGTATACATATGCAATTCATTCATTTTTTGACTGAACTTTGTCAAACCTTTTGATCTAAGTGTTCAAAGTCTTGCCTGAATCAACTTGGCTTGCTTTTGTTCCACTTGTTTCGCAGCCTCACACGTGCTGATGTGCCACTCCAGCTGCTCCTTGGGAAGGGGATGGCAGCAGTAGCTCTTCTTGGGTGCCACGGTGCTGGATGCCAGGTCTGTATGCAGCTTCCTGCAGCAAGGCCTTGGGGAACTGCTCATTCCATCATGTTTTATATGCGTTTCTGTGGAACAAAAATATACAACTCCTTGGCATTCCCAACTTGAAACCATGTTAGTTGAACAGAACAGTTCAGATGTGCAGAAATTTCAAATGATTGACGACCCTACCTTTGTTATTGCCAGGTTCAATAAACGTCTCAATGGGAGAAATCTGAGAAAAGGCCGCTTTTATGATCTCTCCAAAGAATCCACAGGCATCACACATCTGCAGAACACAAGTCGCTTTTTGAAGCACACTTATATTATACCATATCACTGTTAGGATTACAACTGGGAATTACGGGAGTTTAATAGTTTTGTCAATTTAACTATATTGCATTGGCAAAAAAAAAAAAAGAAGGTATTTTTCCCACTGCAATACACTGGGACACCATGAGACCCTATGGAACAAGCGGTGTGTTTATCCAGTCATAAAGCAGAATGGAGGGAAATGCGAAATGCAGTTTGTCCATCACTCATTCCAGACTGCCCATTAGTTCACTTCTGGTGAGGATGAACAATGATTAGTGAGAATATGGTAACACAGTGAGTGTAACTCCAGATGCCGAAGTGTATGGAAGCCAAAATGTGTCCTCTTCTAATGGTCTAAATCACACCGTACACACCTGTGTCTTCATAGCTTTGAGGGGTTATTTTAACAGTGTGCCATAATGTGTATTAAAATGTGTGCATTTATTGCTCATCTCATCATTCTTACATCTGTATAAAACCTAAGGCAATTATTCATCTACAGCAATGTTTACCTCTACATAAAAAAATGCATTAAAGGTCCAGTGGGTAAAATTTGCCTTGATTTATGAATTTTATATTGGTAAAAGCTTAACATACTGCCCATTAATACAAATAATAAGTGTATATTTGTTGTAAAACCCGTTTATTCGGTTCTCCTACCCTTAGAATGGTTCTCATATGTCTAGCAATATACATAGGGACAGTGCCTTCAATATGGAACGCGCTGTCAGGTGGGTGACCTTGAAAATTTGACCAACCGGACCTTCAAACGAGTCAATCAGTTTTCATAACAAGGTTCATTTTCGCTTCAACCTGCACGATGGAATCTCCGAGGTTCATGAGGACTTCGCTGACTGTCCTCTGGAACACATGTGTAGGCGGCTCCACAGTCAGCTGACCACTGACGCTAAAGCAAAGCTGGGTTTGGAACAGACAGCACTGATGACCAAGTTTCCTCTGGAAACAAAAAAAAAAGATTAATCATTCAGGAAACATTATTATTATTATTATTATTATTATTATTATTATTATTATTATTATTATTATTATTATTATGAGCAGAAAGTGATACCTTCAAAGCATGTCTCAGAAAGGACTTGGCGTCCTGCTGAGTGAGCACTGCGAGAGCCTGTACAGTCATGTGATTGATGAGAGCTGTGAAGGTGTCCAGTTTTTGCAGGACGCTCTCGGAGCGGTCGAGCCGTTTCTTCAGTTCTCTTTGGTGAGCCACGTGGATGTGATGAGGCTCGCTGCATGGATTTGGCTTTTTGGCATTTTCCACGTGCAGTAGCAGCTTCTGGTGTTCCTTGAGGCTGTCCTCTTTCACCTGCACATAGACCCAGAAAATCAGTGTCATCATGAATTGAATTGCTGTTAAGCACCTTGAGTTGCATGTCGTTGTATGAAAGGTGCTGTACAAATACAAGTTGATTGAGTGATTGATTAAATACAATAAATGTCAAATGTTCCCTGATATTATTATTTAAAAAAAAACATTACACAAATCATTCACGATCAAATGCTGATAGCGTAGTTCAAAAATACAAGCTTATCTCATTGGTATTTTTCTGTTGTCTTAATTCTGATGAATTGTCATCATTGAATCATCCGATGCTGATGCCAGTGTTAAGACTGAAGGACTGAATGTACCCCCCCGAGTTGTCAATCTTGACACTTTCTTGTTTTTACTATGTAAAAGGAATGCAGTATAAAGTACCACAGTGAAGATGACAGCTCGGCACTGATGTAGCTTCTCGAGGATCTGCAGACGCCGTTGATTCAAGTGGGTCAACGCTGTTCTCAACTCCAGTATGGTGAACATCTTGGCCTCCTCCTGGGGCAGCAGATGGGACTCTTTCAGTTCTTCTGCTACCCTGTTAAACCAGCATTGTGAAGACATCAGGGCCTGCGTTCAAGTCTAACATCTGTACCACACTCTGGTATAGATCCAGTGGGAGTCTCCTGCAGGCTGACGGTTTCTCACGGGATTTTGGATTAACATGATAATTCAGAAAAAAGAGAGAGAGAAAAAAAGAAAATCAACCCCCCCACCCCCCCGCGAACAACAGGGCAGAAGAAAGAGAAAAATCACAATAAAACTGGGAAAATTTAGTCAGAAAAACAGAAAAAATAAATTACGCCAAAAAGGAGGGCGAAAAAATAATAAAACAGAAAAACAGAAATGATTAATCAGAAAAGCAGTTTTTTACAATACGCTTCTGGAACACAAAGGCAGCCATCCACTTCCAATAAATGATTGGATTAATTGAACCATTGAAAGTCACTCACCCGGTCAGCAGAAAGAGAGCCTTTCTGAACTGAGGTACAGAGATGAACAGCATGTCCTGCAGATTGCTGCACCGTCTCTCAAAAATCAATTTCCGAATGTTTCTGTTCCACCTGCCACAAAGAGAAAAACACACAAGGCCTTGAAGCAAACCTGCAATAAAACCCAAAGAGAAGAAAAGCTTTTCTTTGCTGATACTCACCAGGTGAAAGCTTTCAGCATTCCAAAGTCCCTGAAAAATGGTATCTTCTGGAGAGCCTTCCACAGTAAACACTCTCTGTACCACTCTGACAAGCTGATGTGTCCTCCATAGCCTCTCTCTGTCACATGTATGACCGTGTTGGGGGAGAAGATGTAGTGCTCGCAGCCGGCTTTGTTGGAATGGACCACCCGCAGGTCGTAAGGTCTGCAGACAAGACAATATTTCTGTCTGTAGTTCTGGTGGAATCATGTACGTCCAAGGGCAGGGACGTTGTTTGTGTCGCTTGAAGGCAAAGTGTTTTCGGCGTACCTGTAGGTGTCGCCATCCACCTCCTTGAGGAAATATTGCTGCCATTTCCCCGTGTGCCGTTTCTCTGTAAACATCTGCGCCACCTCTGCTCCAGTGAGTGGGACCACATGCTTGTTGCTCTCAGTTTCATCCTTCACAGGGATCTTTATGTTGTCGTGTGCGGTCACCTTTTTAGTTTTTCTCTTCACCTTTGGACTGAATTAACAGAACTGTAATCAGCAGAATGTTTTACACAACTATTTCTGGCAAGTTAGCAGGGAAGTGTACTGCATTCACTTGGGAAAAAAAGTTTTTTTTCCAGGGTAATTTATTTTTATGGTTGGTTTTTTGGGGTCTTTTTTTTTCTGGTTTTCAGAATAATTTTCTTTTCTGTTTTTCGGACGAATCCCCCCCCCCCCCCCAGGGGGTAGAGAGCATCGGAAACAGTCGCATCCATTTTCCTTCATGGAGAGCTGGATTTAATGGAAGCAAACAGTAGCATGAGCCACCACAGATCCAGTGGGAGTGTCTTGAAGATTGACGGTTTTCTCGCGGCATTTTGAAGTATTAAGATAATTCAGAAAAAAAAGAGAGAGAAAAGAACAAACCGAAAAACGGGGCTGAAAAAAATACCGCAATAAAACTGGGAAAAATTTAGTGAGAAACACAGAAAAAATAAATGACTCCAAAAAATACGGGGAAAAAGTAATTGCCCCAAAAAACAGAAATAATTAATCAGAAAAGCAGTTTTTTTCCAAGTCAATGCAATACGCTTCTGGAACACACACCTACTTCTTTGGCAAATCTACAATTAAATGAGCATATGTAATAATTACTTCACTCTGACAGTAATACCCAAACCCCAAATTTCTTTCACTGCTAGAGAACACAGCTGAGCGCACATGTCAACCAAAAGAACAAGTCTTATTTCAATATTAATAATGGGAACGTTCACACTGTTCTGAAGTTCTGAAGCAGTGTGTTTGCCCACTGAAGCTGGACGCTGCTTCCCACCACTGATAAGGGTGGTGGGGTGGTGGGGCAGCTGCCCTGCCAGGCGGGAGAGGAGGCCTGGATTCCATATTTTGACTTAAACACATGGGAGCTTCGGCTTTGTGCACAATCAGATACAAGGCGCTAGATGTCAACTGACCTGCACCAGAATAAACACCGCTTGAGCTTCACATACCAATGATTCTGACACTGGTGGAAATTGCATAGTGCCCCTTTAAAACTGCACAAGAGAATGACTGGTGTGCTGGTTCCTACCAAGTCATATTCACCATTACTACCTTGTAGCCGTTGATCCATCAGCACGTTTGATGGGAAAGCCTGGGGCCATCCACTGAGGTTCTTCACATCCTCTGTCATCTGAAGATCTGCCTGGTCCACCTTGGGCCGTCATTGGTGGTAATTCACCCGCCAATGAAGACCTCTCAGAAACAATATGTGGCGCATGGCTGGCAATTGGTTTGGCCACGAGGCCTGCTGACAGCAACATCTGCTCCTGGCACAGTGCTGGTAGGGCGACTGACAGCAAAGTGTCATCCGGCTTCCTTTTAGATCCAGGCCAAGACATGCATTTCTCAAAGGTCCGGGAGTTCTGAAGGAAGGACTTTTCCTTGGATTGAACAGCGAACATGATTTCTTTTTGAATATGAGATGCAGGTAGAAGTGCCGCACAGTCATTTGGACAACGTTGATGAAAATCTTGACTCGAGAGTCTCTGGGGGGACAGAATATAAAAATTGCATTCATTTATTAAACGTATGTAGATGCCACCGCCATGAGATATGATACCACTCTAACTGACAAAAGCACAAACAAGACCAAAACCCTCATCCAATGTTTGGATATTTGGAGGGCAAAGACGACTGTTCTGTTGAATGGGAACCATTCATTTTCTCCATTGCAGCTCCACGGCCCTGGGTGAAAACTACACCGCGGTCAAATGAATGAACGAATGATAGATAGATAGATGGATAGATAGATGGATCTATCTATCTATCTGGGTAGATAGATAGATAGAACATCGTCAAGTTAACGACGTTTAGCAGACAGCCAATAAGAAGCAATATCAGGAGAAAAAAGGATTTTGCAAACCTGTCAAGATTCGCTGAAGCTCTGTAACCTCTGCCTCCAATCATTTGTTGAGCATCAGACAGAAAATAAATGAAGAGCAGGCAGCAGAGTGGCACAGTATAAAAAGTTTTAGGTTCTTCCATTTCCATATTTTCGCAGTAGCAGGTGGAGTAGATGGGACTTTAATCTCAGGATTCCTACTTTGAAGTCAAAATCAAGAGATTAAAGTTAAGAAAAATGCCCCCCCCCCAAAAATAAAAAAAGTTTAAAAAAGTTGCTTATGGGACGAGGATGGGCGGGACTGGCACAACTGACAATTTTGTCAGTTCAATGCAAGTTCAGTTTCACTCTTTTTCATTAGGATTACGTCTAAAGATTGAGTTAACGAATGAATTGTTGTATTTGATGTTTATTGTGAAATTAATTTGAGTCGTTACATATTTTATTTGACACAAATTGTCATTTTATTTTGCGTGGAACCATTGGCATTTCCGATTTGGCAGCTCATCCAGCGTCCTGCAACTTCACATTGAACTCAATTCAAATTGTCCATCCACGTATTTTCTATGTCAGTGCTGGTTGGGCTGGCTTGGGCCAGCTGCTCTTCCTCCTCCTCCTCCTCCTCCTCCTCCTCTTTCAGGGCTTTAATGAGTAATGAGCCCGGCCGCTCGTATCCATGACTGCACCCGATCCCTTTCCATCTTCCTGAGCGCAGTCGCTTTTTCTTTCCATTAAAAATGTTGATGACAAAGGTAGAGCGCTGAGGGCGGAGGGAACGCTGCTGTTCTGGTGGGTGTGATTCGACTTTAGAAGAAAAGCAAGTTAGGTCCTGCAGCGGCCCGGCGCACTCCCGCTGCTTTCAGACCACAAATCCCCCCTTTTTTTTCTTTTTTCCTTTTCACTCCTGTGTGATTCCTCTTCCACTTGGAGCATTTTGTCCTTTAAGTTGTCCACAATGTCAGGACCCAGCAGTGACCAGCTACACAGATCGACATTATCTATTTATGGGGTGAGTTTCTGTCGTCTTCTAGTTTTCTGTTTATGGTGTGGCCATTCTGTCAGGTGGACTATAACGACGACCTGAGAGCAATGACTTGGACCTGGATTAGTATCATTATATAGTGTTGACGTGTTTCTTTACCCGTAGGATCTAATGGAGCACTTCAATCCTGGTCTCCAGAAGCTTGTTGACCTGGGAAACAGTTACGTCAAGGCTTTTCAAGGTACGTGAGCTCGTCACTGGTGGGCCGCTCTTCAACCTGATGGCTGCATATAAAGATCCCAGGGTGGAAAATCAAAGTTTACAATCGAATTGAGTCACATTTCAATCACATTTACATTGCGTGACGTTGCTCACTCGGTTACATTGTTTAAGATCATTTAATCTTTGCACAAATGAAAACACCAACGACTGATGGCACCAGGCAACATTTAACAGAAACTAGTTAATAGCTGTGACTGGGTGAAGGCAGGGTGACACCCTGGACCACTGGTCACTGCTTTATTGCATGGACTCGGAGAAATACAAACATTCACACTCAAGCCTCCAGACAGTCTTAGTGTGAAAATCTGCCTCAGTTGCATATTTCTGGATTCTGGGAGGAGCCAGACGACCCCGGGAGAACCTCGGCTATGTGTCTGTTATAAAGGCAACATTTACAACAAGTCATGTAGTTTTATACACCTATGAAGGAAAGACACTGAAGGATTTAAAAGTTGTTTTGTTTTTTGTTTTGTTTTTTAGTAATAGTGAATTTTGCTCTCATTACAACAATCCATCACCAATTTCAGTCACCTTTATGGGTCAATGTAAATTTTATTTCATTTCTATTTTCCATTTTTTTTTGAGATACCACTGTTTCAAAATAGTTTTTCCCCCAGGGGCCATTTTCCCCAGGATGTTTATTGCTTGTTACACTGACGTGTTTGCTAAGCAGAGACTAGCTCTAGTTCGACTCATTGACCGTGTTGTTTCTCAAGGGAAATTGTAAAACTAAACCCACCGGCTGTTTCCTAAACTAAACTATGTATCACATTTCAGCTCAGAGACGCTTTTTTTTTCTTTTTTTTTAACGATGGATTCGAAGAGAAGCCCATTTAGAATCAGGCAAACTTTCTGTGCTGTGAATGAATAGAATGAGTTTCTATTGTTTGGTCTATTGTCTGGATTTCTCTGCCAGCCCTGGCTGTTTGCAGTGAGGCCTACTTCAGCGCTGTCGCTAAGATGGGTGACCATGCTCTGAACACCCTCTCCTCTCACTCTATTGGTAAGTGCACGTCTTTCAATGACAGTTTGGACAATGTAATGTTCTCTCAGATTGTTTGGTCAGACTGCATTGTTCACTGGATGTTCGGAACAGCGTGGCTAAGTGTGAATTCCACAATGCTAACATTTCATTTTCAAGGGTGTCCCGCATGTCACGCACATACGAGCTCTTCATATAGCTGAAGTGAGAGAGAAGGTGGAGAACCACAGCAAGGTCAGGCCTCCTATTGGATGACAGCTTCTAAATTATAGATGGGTGCTCCCTTTCAGCTGGACTCAGTGTATTCACTCAAACACATTTAGCAACAATAGCCAAGACCTATAATATGAAAGACTTGTATACACTTCCATCATCGGAGCAGACAAGCTGCTTAGAAAGCTACAGAGGCACATTGCTGCCACCCTAGAAAAAAAAACAGGGCTCAATATCACGTTATAATGTGAAACTATCACGTTATTTTGAGATCATTTTCGCATTATAATGTGAAAATTTCATAAAGTAACGTGAAAAATATAATGTAAAAATCGTGATAATTTGTTCATCATTTCACACAAAAACGCATCATGATCATTTTCACATTTCGTAATAATTTTCACGTAAAAAAACATGAAGTTATCCCATTATTTCGTAATAATTTCCATGTCGTAACGTGATACTGAAGTGCTGTTTCTTTCTAGTGTGGCAGCAGTGCGCTTCTGTAGTAATTAGAAGAAATCACAGGGTAAGTGCTTCGTTGTATTTGTACACAGATTTTAGAGCTACTGTCAATTCAACTCGATTCTAGAATCCCAAAAGGAGATCCCTTTGAATTTCCTGTCCTGTTGTGGCTTCTCTTTTTCAATTGAGTTGCTGCCACACTAGAAAAAAAAAAGGGGGGCTCAGTATCACATTGTAACGTGAGAATGATCACGAAATAACGTGATGGGTAGCACAGAGCAGCTGCACAGCAATACCAAGCAATGGAGCAGAGAGTGTGCAGTGACAGAGTGAAGCAGGAGGAATTTAAATAGCCTTCACTATTGAGAGGGGAGAGAGCATGTGACTGCACAGCTGATCAGGATGTGCAGCTCTCAAGGACCTTGGCAGGCTTTCAGTCATCTCAGTCAGACTCCGCATTAAAGTCAACGTCTTTATTGAGCATCAGCATTTGCAAGAGGAGCAGATCATCAATGTTGCAAGACTGAACCAGGTTTGGCGTCAAGCTGTGTCTTCATGGATCCACTTCCTGATAATGATCTGCCCTGGACATCACATAAGGTGAAAACCAGGGGGCGCCTCCCTGCAGAGGTCTCCTCCCTAGAGAGATCTCCTTCCTGCAGAGGTCTCCTCCCTAGAGAGATCTCCTTCCTGCAGAGGTCTCCTCCCTAGAGAGATCTCCTTCCTGTAGAGGTCTCCTCCCTAGAGAGAAGTTCCAGGCATGTCCCACCGTGAGGAGACCCTGAGGAAATCTTTGTGTCCTTTTATGATGGCAAACAAATTATTTAATGATTTTTTTTTTTTTTTTTTTTTTTTACAAAACCCATGGAGCGCTTCTTCTTCTAGTGACATATCCACTCAATGGGCAATTGTACGTGTACTTGCACAACTCCTGCTGTTATAAATCTTGAGATGTTATCTTTGTTCAGCAGTATGTTGATTTTGTCTTGATTGGATTAGGAGACGTCCTGATCCAAATCTCAGAAACACAGAGGAGACTCACTGCAGAGATGGAGGGCCTGGTCAGTACTTTACTATCTCAGTTTTATTTAACTGTAACTCTAAATAATCCTCCGATCTATGGAGCCAGCAGTGATTTTACGACCCACTTTTACTCCACATTTGTCATCCTATTGAGTATCCCTCCGCCTGCACATCACATCTGCTGCGTAGTACTTGTTACCACATATAGCCCGATGTTTTGATCCGTTTGTACCGTCATTTTGTCCAACAGAACCTCTTGTTTAAGGTTTTTGTTGTTGTCAATACTGATTCAAATGGACTGTTCCAGTTTAAATGGTTCGAGGTCGAGGTGCTGCAAGCAATGGAGAAAAATGTCAAGTTGGATGTGGAGTACATTGAAGTGAGTTGATGCTTTTTCTCTGCGTATTGATTTGATTTTAATTTTTAAAACTCTTGTTTTGTAAATTTAAAAAATCTAAATGTTCCCATCGTTGTCAGGGAAGTCGGAGGGTGTATGAACTGGAGGTGAGGAATCAAGCCGAGGCTCTTGAGAAGCAGCTCAGGCGAGGAGCCTTCAAAGACTCGCTGGTAGTTTCATCATAAAATAAAGTCATGAAATAATATTTTGCAATTTTTTTTTTTAATTTAAATCAATGATAGCGTTTCTTCAATATTCTGACAATGTGCATGTGTGTCTATATGGCAATGATGTCTTTAGGAGAACAGTGACTACCTTCTGTACTTGAGACAAAGCCAGCAGGGGATCCTGAAGGAGGAGGAGAGGAGGTACCGCTTCCTGGCAGAGAAGCATTGTGGACTCACCCAGTCGCTGCTCTTCCTCGTCAACAAGGTGGGGCGCGCACGCAGCAACTGGAAGCGTAGGAAGGTGTCCACTTATTGCAATTTTCTATGTTACAACAAACGTTAGGAGAGGCAAACCTCAGCTCCCATGCGTCCTGATGATCTTTCTTTGACTGCTGGGGACCCCTGGTGGTTGGGCTGAATGCCTCGAAATGGTGCCAACCAATCACGATCAGACACGACCGACAGCCATTAGCTCGTCACTAGTCACCAGTTAAACACCATCCAACAGAAAACAAAATGTAAAAGCATGTTAAAGTTAAATAGAAATGAAGAAAAGAAAAACAAAGAGGGGCTACATTAATTAAAATTCTATGAACTCAACTCAAAAAATATATGAAAGGCTATGCAGGATATATTTTGATAAGTAGAAAACAAAAACAGAAAGAACAGTATTTCAGATTTGTTTTTATTTTCACACACTGCTTAACTTATCTTATTGTTCTTATTGTTCATAAGACTTTCACTTTATTTCCAGACCGGTGCATCTCTCCAGCAGAGGGCTGATGGATGGAAGGAAAAAGTAATGGGCACCAGAGGCTTAAGACCACGAACTCCTACTTATCTGAATCAAGAGACACAGGTTGTTGCATATTGTGCTTTTGAAGCAATGATGTTGCTCCAGTGTGAGCATCATGCTTCACTTCCATTCTGTACAGACAAAGTTAAGTAGTGGAACAATGATAATGACTCATTTACATTTGCAGATGCTCATTCGGTGATTAATGTCAGTTGTAACTGCTGGTGCAGAGCAGTTGATGCAAGTGGCATCAAAAGAGAAAACTCAAGTTGACTTCTCACCAGCATCCAGTCTGGCCTCGGTCTTTTTAAAGAAGAATATATTTTTCTTATTACTTCGTAATGACATTTTATTCACCATTAAGTATCAAATTTGATCAGAATTGGCTTTCAGGGTGCACTGTATATTTTACAGCGCAGCGTATCACTATGAGAATATGAAAACGTGAACTTACTGTGGTGAATACCTAAAAGTAAGAGAAACATTTGTAATTTATAAAGCAATGATGTCCCAGGTGTGGGACAGGTCGCAGGCTCCCTAGTCCCTCATTCCTGGTCATTCCTGGTCGTTCCTGGTCATTCCTGGTCATTCCTGGTCACTCCTGGTCATTCCTGGTCACGGGGCTGCGGTTCCTGATATCCACTGTGTTCCAAAATCCACTGTTGATTTCTCTTCCAAATGACACCGTCAGTAAGAACATGTCTAAATGTTCCTCTGCAGGGTTTGTCTGAGCAGCTGGGTGCTTCAGTGGGCTCCACACTGCAGGCGCTGGGAAGAGATGAGGACATGTCCTGGGCCACCAGGGAGCAGCAGGCTCTGGGCCGCATCCCCTCCAGAGGTGAGAGACAGTTTGAACTT
>NW_027466056.1:432500-500000 GCF_046127955.1 Nelusetta ayraudi | reverse complement strand
GAGCAGATTTGTACTGGGTTTTTTTTTCTCGTTTTTTTTTTTTCACCCTTTTTTATTTGTGACTGGGGCTCAGTCACAAATAAATTTGCCCCAGTCAGTCATAGCAAATAATCTATTGGCATCTTCTCTGTCCAATATTTTGCATTCTGTCAGAAACGCCTGTATCTGCTTGTGCCCACGAGACAGTCGCAACCCTCATTGTACCCCCTTAGGAAACGAGCTTGGTCATTGGTGAGCAAACTAAATCATGTCCAGTGCCTTGGGCCTGAATCAGGCACTAGGACCTGGGAGAGACTTGGTTGGGGGGAAGCAGTCTGGGCTTCGCTGCCCTGCAGCGCCGACCCTGGATGACCTTGGAATGCAGTAACGTTACTCTAGCACTGTGCCATCTCCTTTCTGTCAGCACCAGGTTGACTCTTACGCACCTGCAAAGGCTTGGAGAGCTTTTTTGATCTCCTCCGCTTTCAACAGATCAGTCATCGACATTTTGTCTGCTGAGAAAAAGGGACAGAAAGGGAAAGCAGTTTGAGTAATGGAAGCTGACAAATCCTGAACTTCTGTTTTCATTCCACTCATTATTCCACAAGTCCAATCAAGTCAAGACCGTGAGCAGTATAGTCAACATTATATGCTGATGCATTATAAAACAACCACTATGAGGCACTTACAGTCTTCAATCTTTTATTTCATACACATTTTTTCTTCAGAACAAAAAGTTTTAGTTTCAGTCGAACTCAGAGTGTTTTGTTATGAAATGCATTTTTATGTTGTTATATGATTTATGTTATATAACAACATATATATATATATTTTAAATAGAGGAGAGGAAAGTGAGGTTCTGCCAAGTACTTCTCAGAAAACCTCACTGGCCTCATCGACACAGCGCTGCAAATAAATGGACTCGAGCTACTTGAAAAAACACAACACAACACAATGAAAAGTAACTTTGCCTGCAACACCAACTATGATTAACAAGTAAGTCACACCTGACGTGACGAGAACTAGACTGGGGGGCAAGGGGAGGGGCTTTTTTTTGGAATGAAACATGCAAAAATGACATCATATTACATAATAACAATTAATGAATTATTAATAACAAACTAATTACTAATAAATTAATTAATTAATTAATTAATTAATCAATATTTGTTTATTTAGAGTAGAGTTTATTTATTTCGTTATTTCGAAACTCCCCATTTTAAACAATGACGGGCAACATCTGTTGGTTTTGCGGAAGTCAAAAGTGGAAGTGAGGCCACTTCCTTCAGTTCGTCAGTTGGCTCGGCTGAGCGACTGCTGTCAGAAGCTGCTTCTCCTCTCACATCAAATCCATATCTGTCTGTCCGTCTGCTGTTCACGTGTCTGCAGGACCATGGCGCTGCCCCAGCAGTTGAGAAAGGAGAGGTGAGTACCTCATCATTCCTAGTGCACGTATGGATTCAGCTGTTGTTTTTTCCCATTTAAGATAATAATAAAAATTGGACTTATGTTATTCCCGCCTATGCTGTCTACTAAACGAAGTCATGTTCTATGCAGATGACGATAGTCGGCTCTTGTGCTTTGTTGCTGGCTAGTTGATGAAATGAACCTCGTCTTGAAGATAGCCGTAAAGAGGAATTTGCAACAACAAAATGCCATACAACTCAATATGGCCTTACGACAGACATTAAATAACAATTTACCACTATCGTTTTCAATAAAAAAACATGTATGTTTAGAAGCTATGTGCTGGGCAGAGGGATTTCAAAAGGTGGAGTTCAGTGAAGCTTCACCTGAGAAGTGACCCAGAACCTGGTTTATCACATGGTCACACTGGCAGGTTGTATGATGTGGCCTCCACAAAGAGCCAAGTGGCGCAGCCTGTGGTTGGTGTCAGATTACAACCAGAAGACAAATGTAGCTGTAATCAAGAAATACTCTGATGCGAAAATGAGAAACAATGATTTTCACAAGCAGTGTTGGCAAATGTCAACCATATTCTGACAGAATGGGGAGCAGAAAACCTTGTGAAAATAAACCCTGTCTTCTTTGGAATATTGACAAATGAATGATCTTGCAACTCTCAACCCATTCACGCATTCAAAAAAACCCCCCAAAAAACAGGTCCTTCTTAGTTTTGGTTCAGTTCTTTTTTTTTTTGCAATGTGTCGTAAGTGTTGCACAGCGCAAACACACCAGACGACGTTGCTACACCTCACGGTTCCAACTGCCGCACCACCATTAGTGATGGCCAATGATATGTTTTTCCAATTCAATACAATAATCAATATTTTTTGGGGGTTGATATTGCAATATCGCTATGGGTATCAATATCAATACGTTTTTTTGGTTTAATAAATAAAAAGTTAAAAATCACAAGACGTCTTTATATATTTATTACAGAAAATGAAAAGCAGTTGAAGAATATGTTTAGAAATAAAATTGAAATATAAATCATAAGTAAGTATAAAGAGCCGACTGCCGAGCATGCGCACTGTGCAGCCGCAGTGGCCTTTGGTGCGTTACAGTTGGAAGTAAGTCGCTGCAGCTGTGACAGACTTCCACCTTCTCTCAGCCCAGAGCTCCTCTCACTCTCACTCACACTCACAATCAATCCATCTTCTTTCCTTTGTCTTTCCTAACTGAAAGGAGCAGCTCTGCTCTCGCAGGGTTTATGTCTGTAGAAACCTACATACAGTATAAACCTTCCCTACACACAGTTCTGGAAGTCAAGGTGAAGCCCTTGCCTAATTCTACTGTGTTATTATCTTTCCCCCAGTGACTTTGATCAGCTGCCTCACAATGTCCCGATCAGCGCCATCATCGCTGACATTGAGGAGAAGAAAGGTTTCATTGATTACTTTGTAAGTTGGTTTTTTCTAATTTTCCAAAGGAAAAAGAGTTTTTATAAAAGCAGCTTCAAGTCTCTCCCTCCCTCCCTCCCTCTCTCTCTCTCTCCCTCTGTCTCTTTCTCTCTCTCACTCTCTCACTCCCTCTCTTTCTCTCTCTCTTTCTCTCTCTCCCTCTCTCTCTCACTCCCTCTCTCCTCTCTTTCTCTCCCTCTCTCTCTCACTCCCTCTCTCTCTTTCTCTCTCTCCCTCTCTCTCTCACTCTCTCTCTCACTCCCTCTTTCTCTTTCTCCCTCTCACTCCCTCTCTCTCTCGCTCTCACTCCCTCTCCCTCTCTCTCTCTCGCTCTCACTCCCTCTCTCTCTCTCACTCCCTCTCTCTCTTTCTCTCTCTCCCTCTCTCTCTCACTCTCTCTCTCACTCCCTCTTTCTCTTTCTCCCTCTCACTCCCTCTCTCTCTCGCTCTCACTCCCTCTCCCTCTCTCTCTCTCCCTCTCACTCTCTCTCTCTCTCTCTCTCCCTCTCCCTCCCTTTCTCTCTCTCTCCCTCTCTCTCTCTCTCTCCCTCCCCCCCCCTCTCTCTCCCTCTCTCTCTGCCTCTCTCTGTCCCTCTCTCAGAGGTTCGTCATTGAGGTGAAGACTAAAGGAGGGAGCAAGTATTTGATCTACAGGAGGTACAGGGAATTTTTCAACCTCCACCAGATCATTGAGTCCAAATATTCCCCTGAAGATCCGCAGCGACCTGGTCCCAACACCTGCATCTTGCCCTCTCTTCCAGGTGAGCACGTCAACGTTGATCTCATTTGATTGCATACAGAGATTCAAATGAGAAAAAAAATGTATGTACGAACGTGGAAATCCTTCCAAAACGAGAGCCGGTTGACTTTGTTTGGTACTTTAGATCCACTGAGGTGCAAATTCCTGAAAATGCAACGAAGGAGCGACTTGATGAGTTTTGACTGAAACCCCACTGTGCAACTTTCCATGGGCGTAGGATTAGAATAGATTGAGATTTGTTCAGAACCTTTTCCCATTTTTCTTGAATCAGTGGCATTTTCAGATGGTGGCAAAATCTCATCAGGTTTAAAGACTTTCTGTTCACAAGATTTGTAAGTCGGTTTGATCAAATCACTGTGAAATCAACAGAATCCGCCGCCCCCTTCCAGGCCACAACTGGTTCAGTGTTCAGCAAAATGTGATTTAGTTTTAGTCTTCTGACTGAAATGTTTAGTTTTAGTCATAATTTAATCATCTAAATTGTTGTAGTTTTAGTCGACTAAATATCATAATCGTTTTAGTCGACTAAAATCACAGCTGATTCAGTCAATTGCTGATATCTTCCCTCCACAGTTTTTACCTACATTTTCCTTCATATCAAATCAAAAGTGCGTCCAAATGTCCAGCGGCCTCTTCCTCCCCCCGGGGTGTTGACCTTTGGTCTCAAGCTAGTCTGGACCAGATCATCAAATCATCTCAGTGGACGTACAACCTCACTTCCTGACCACGTTGCTCTGATTTGGTTTTCTTCTCAACTCCTCCCACCACTCTCTAACTCGTCTCTTCCTGCCACGAGTGAAATGAGCTCTGATTGGATGTCGTGTCTGGCAGACGTTTTCCTCCGGTTTTAAAATGCCGACGCACCTCGTCATCGTCTTCGTCCTTGTCGATTCATTTTTATTTAGTCACCGTCTGGTTTTAGTCAGGATGCCTATGACGAAAATTTTTCATCAACAAAATGAACACTGGCCTTGGAGCGCAGTGTGATGCAGTGTTGAACACGTTCATTTCTCAAAGAATATCAATTCTTCAATACCTTTACACAAACCACACACTCAGTTCATTCCACCTTCTTGTGTTTAGGGAAGATTTTCATTGGAAACAAGAGGGACATTGCAGAGGGAAGGATCCCCGAGCTGAACACATACATGAAGGTAACACACACACTCGCACTCGACTACATGCAATTAGATTGGATTTGCTGTTTGCTGTTTGATTGCTTGCTACACCAAGGGAGCCCACAAATCAGTGTATTGAACTCGTCTGTGGGTGGATAAGCACTGACTCGAAAAATTCAGCACTAGTTTGCACATCCAGCTCAACATGTAGGCGTTGCTCTGCTCTTCTCTTTGCTCTGCCCTGTGCCCACATCACGTCTAACCGACTGTAGTTGTGGGACTTTTGACATGTTTCGCTGTTGCTTTACTGCTAAAAACGCGATCAGGTTCTCTCTCCCTCTCCCTCTCTCTCCCACTCACTCACTTCTCTTTTCAGCTTAGCTCTTTCTCCCCCCCCACACAACCTACGAGGTTCTCACGTTGCCACACTCCCTCGCCTTTGCTCGCCCTGGACTTGGAATCCATCTGATTTTTTCTTCACCATTTTCATCATCTTGCTTTAAAATTTGCGACGACGCTTCTCTCTGTTCTCTTCCACGCGGCCACCTCCCATGTTGCCCCAACCGTGTCTGCGCTGTCCTCGTCCCCACGGGTCTCTGCGGTGTCGGACCCCTCCCTCCTGACTTGCGTCTTCTCTCTCCAAGAGGTTGCTGGGTCTCCCAACGTGGCTTTTGCTGGATGAAGCTCTGCGGATGTTTTTCTACCAGACGGACCAGGACAGCCAACAGCAGCCTCGAGCCCTCAGGCGTCTCCGCCCGCCCACCCGCAAAGTGTGAGCCCCTCAACCAACCTGCACACAACGCACATCAGTAGTGGGGAAGAGTGAAGCCGGCAACATTAACCGAGACTGGGCAATTGACTAAATATCATAGTCAAGTTTGAATGGTGAAGCGTGAAGCTACACTATTAGGAATGAATAAAAAATCCTACAGTTTGGATGGCTGACATGTAGGAAAAATCAATTATTTTATTTTTTTAATATCAAGTCTTTATATTGATTCGTCACTTTCATTTCCATACACCAGGAGCCAAATCAAAGCATCACTTCAATATGTTAACTAGAGGATATGGTGCTCAAAACAGAAGCTTCAGTTTTATGCAGAATGAGTGCTGCATAAAACTGAATAAGAGCCACAATGCACAAGATTTATAAATATGGTTTCTAGAATGAGCATGCAGATTACACAGTTACCTCACTACACCTCATTGTTGAATACCACGCTCCTAAATGTGTGTTTAAAAAGAACAATGGACACGTTGTTATTGAGGGAAAGCTAAACATAGTCAAGTTCTTCCTTTCAGTGGCTTCTGAGAATTCTGATTGGTTCATATCTGTTGGGGCCGACTGAGTCTGGTGAGGGGGAACTTGACCTCAGTGGGAAATTACGCAAAACTGAACTCTGGTTACTTCCTCCTTTGTTTAAGGATGCAGACAGAAGTTACTGCAATGACGTAAGGGGGGGTTACAGCACAACAATTGTATCAATAATAAAAAATACAAGACAAGAAAAGTGGTTGGAGGATAGCGAGCAACAGTACAACGGTACTTTCGAGCAGTGCCCTGGTTTTTTGAAGTCGGCAAACATACAAACTAGACGGCCGATTCTCCAGCGTCATTCGTCCGAAGTCAGAAACGTATTTTCCCTCTGACGAGAACTTTCTTAAAAGGTTGTCATCTAAGATGTTGCGTTGCCAATGTGTTGTGGTACTCAAAGAGAAAACTGTCATTTCACTAGCTGCGTTTCCAGGACAGTTTATCGCAAGATAAAAGCGATATTTTCGAAAAATGTCGAGAAAAAGTACAATTGCGATTTGCAGGCGTTTCCATTGAATGGTGTGAATCCGTAATTCTCATAAAAATCTTGCCCCGCAAGATGTACGAGAATCACGTTTTTTACGTTAGTTTGCTGTCAAGAATGGTTGTTACTTTTTCTCTTTGATTACTTGTAAAAAAAAAAAATATTCCGTCCAATCATAACGCGCCATTTTTCACTGGTCAGTGAACTGGTCACGTGACCACGTACGTCAATGTAAATGCCAAAGAAGGGTTTCCATGACACTTGAGCGATATTCCTCCATATGGATGCGTGTGAAAAAACCACCTCATGAGAGTTTTTTTTATTATTGCCATATCTAGGTTTGGAGCAATTCCAGGAGAGTTTGTTTCCAAGTTAAATTGGAAATGCCTGATTTCCTGCCTGACCTGCCTGGTGAATCATTTCACGCTGTTTCAATTCCCCTGAAAAGTGACTCACAAGATGTGTCAGAAGAAAGGTTTGGACTTGAGGGAGTGATTGACAGACCTCATCTTCACCCTCTGTAACAACAGACGCCCTCTGCTTTCTGCCAATCCTCTTTCAGGAAGACGGTCAAACCAAAGATGGACCTGTTCTCCTCTCCCAGGGCTGAGGTATGTATTGTAGCTTAACGTTGTTTGCTTTAGTTACAACACACGCACGTACACCCTCACAATTACAAATGCTGATCTTCAACTAAAAAATTAGTTTTGGGTTTGAGTGTCTGTAAAATACATTTCTGGAATGCAATTATCTGCAGTGGAGACTCTCAACTCAACGTCCTTGATCAAGTCGCCGGTGGAAAAAAGGCTCTGTCTTGAATTCATGACCTCAAATATGTCGCAGCGTCGTACTTTCATGAGTCACGACGATCAAAAGGAATTCACACTGTGTTCACTTTGTTCACACTCAGTTATGTGTCACCGGCGAACACTGCTCTCAAAGATCTGACTCTGGCCAAGCGTACTGAACAGAGACACTTTTGTGTCACCTCTTCCCGTCATTGGCTTTCTCACTTCAGTTAAGGCATGTTGTTGTTGTTGTCCAGGCTGGAAATGATCCACAAAGCAATTGCCTGGCTTTTGCGGCAGGAACACCAGCGCAACAGAACGCATGTGAAGATTGCAGTAGAAAATGCAGTAAGGCACCGGCAGCGACACGGCTGATTTCAATTCATCTTTTGCATACATCTTGCCCAACCTGACCCTCTTCTATGTAAATATGCAGCATTAGAGACAGCGCCTTGTACACAAAGACCTCCTGGACCCAGTTTGACAGACAGTCTTATTGGCGTTGGTGTAGACGCTGACGCTGATCGTCGCTTCAATCCCCAAATCCTAAGCAAGCATCGCTTGTGTGTACTATTTAATGTGTGCAGTTGAGGTTAGTGCGTTACTGTTTAGCCTCAAGCTGTGGTCAGCGCTGACTGAACTGACGGTCGACGTCACTGACTCGAGGGCAAACAGCGACATCAAGTGGTCTTTCACTCTCCCTCCTCCTCCCCTCCTGAGCTCGCCAGTGAACTACGGTGGCCTGAGCACCCAAACCTGGATACCTCTTTTATTTAAAGCAGGCTGGATTGTCCACACCAGGCTTCCTTAGAAAGATGGCGGCTAACTGGGAGCAAGACATTCTTGTATATATGAGAACCGTTCTTAAGGGTGGGAAAATCAAATGACTTGATTGTACTGCAATTATACACTTTGATTAATGTATTTAGGGGCGGTAGATGAAGCTTTTACCGATATAAATCAAGCCAAATTTTACACACTAGAACTTTAAAGGGAAAAAAAATCAGACATAAAATGTTTCATTGTGCAAAATACACACACACACACACACACACACACACACACACACACACTTTGGCAAACAGCTGTCAAGGTGTTTTGATTTTTTTTAAGTGTTCTTCGACTGCACCGCGACCCGGACCCAGGTGCCAGGTGCATTTCTGCAGGCCGCTGCACCTGCGTGTCATGGGGGGTCAAGACCTTGGTTGGCGTCACCTAACACGTCTTTTGCTTGCTGCTGCTGCTCTGCCTGCTTTGAGGATCCGGTCCTACGTTTGTTTACCCTGTCTTACACGCGCGACTATAAAAAGCTCACATTAATGAAGCGCCGATGCTACGAGTCGCCATGGAAACTGTGAGAGGAAGTCCGCAGCGTACTCAAGCCCTCCAGAATGAAGAGATCTTGTGAATTTGTACCTCTTGTTGAGGGGGAAACACTGCTCAGTAGCAACACAGAGAGAGAGCGAGGTGGGAAACACCTGCTGAGTGAGTAAATGCCGTAGTTTGACTGTTGTTTGTTTGGTAGTTTGCGGGGCACGCGCCGGAACTGAAAACTGGAACCCTGCTTTTATTTAGGCTCAACTCCACAGGCATTTAGAACTGACACTAAACTGTCAGTCAGGGTCGACTTGCAAGGCTGTCGTCATAAAGTGATTCTGGATCGGCACTGAGAAGGCTTGATATTGACTGGGGATAAAACAGGAGTGTGAAGTTGTGAAGGTGTTCCAGGGAGCAGACAGACGGACCTTCAGGTTCATGGAGTAAAACCTGTCATCCATCCATCAGGTGACGTTCAGCCGACCGACTCTGAGTCAAAGACACAGTGTCTGGAGTTCGGCTCTCTCCACCTGTGTGTTGCAGTGGTCAGCGCTGCTCCCTCACAGCAACAAGGTTGTGGGTTCAATTCTGGGCCTGCCTGGGCTCTTTCTGCGTGGTAGTTTGCAGGTTCTCTCCAGGTTCTCCAGCTTCCTCCCACACTCCAAAGACCTGCATGTGAGCTGAATTGGAAACTCTGAATTTTCCGTAGGTGTGTGTGTGTGTGTGTGTGTGTGTGTGTGTGTGTGTGTGTGTGTGTGTGTGTGTGTGTGTGTGTGTGTGTGTGTGTGGCCCCAGCAGAGCCCTGGCACCCTGAGTGCAGGGGTATATACAGACTATCACTATTATAATAGCAATAGTAATAATGAAAGACATTTGTACCCAGCACACACACACACACACACACACACACACACACACACGTTTCCTGGTTAATTCCAGATATTACCAAACACAGCACTCTGCGGCTCTCTCTCCCTCGATCGCCCACACACTCTCTTCGAGGAAGCCCAGCTCCCCGGCTCCTCTGCCGCTCGCTCGCTCGCTGGTTCACTCGAGTGTCCACCAGGGTGTCCACCAGGGTGTCCTGGACGACGCTGAGGACGAGCTCTGGGGTGCGAGGGTGTCACCGGTGTGTCTGTTTTCCTGTCTGTTTGCTGTCTTGTGAGAAATGCCTGACTCTGCCGTACCAGGAAGTTCTAAGTGTGCAGCGAGGGAAGCTGGAGAACCCAGGGAGAGAACCCAGGGAGACAACCCAGGGAGAGAACCCACAGAGACCAGGGAGAAAATGAGAGGCCCTGCAAGCTGCTGGCTGCCAGGCGACTGTGCTGACCACTGCAACCGCCTCGTCATCCCAACCAAAAAATTGTGTTTGCTCTGTTGTTGCTTTATTTTCTCTCTTTGTCGCCCTCTCTCCCACACAAACCTAAAACATTGCTATCCACTCACGAAGCAGCCAGCCTACTCAATATTTATTTCAGTTTTTTTTCCTCTGGAAGCAGAGCGAGTGCTTCTTGATCTGATGTGTGTCCTGCCTGGTGCCTCTGCAGTGCAGAGTAGAGCTGGTTTCATTCCACCCAAACAATCATTAATAGCTCGTCTTAGCCGACGACTCCAAATACCAACATGGTATTGGTCGCAGCAGTGCTGATTCAGACATTAGCGTTAAAGCTACAACGCTTGATTTCACCTCTTTGACTGCAGTTTGAGCTCAGGCAGGGCTACGGTCCTGAACCGGGTCGTTCTGCTGCTAATTCCAGCCAATGGGACTCAACCCCAGCCTTCCACACAGGAAACTGAGCCTTACCTCAAAGATCAGCGGTGTGATCGCTCAGATTTAGTGTCACCAGCTGCGTTTCCATGGCAGTTTTTCACAAAATAAAAGCCATATTTCTAAACTATTGACAACGTATGATTGCGATTTGCAGGTGTTTCCATTGAATGGTGTGACGAGCATCAACCGTAATTCTCGTACAATCTCAACATGCGAGATTATGCAAGAATTGCGTTTGCTGCTTGTTCTATTTTTCTCTTTGGTGACTTGTAAAAAAAAAAAATATTGCGTCTCCTCCTCCGTCCAATCATAACGCGCCATTTTCTCTGGTCAGTGAACTGGTCATGTGACCCCCGTACGTCACGTCCACTGACGTTGTCAATGCCACTTTTGCCACATGACACTTTAGCGATATTCCTCTATATGGATCCGTGTGACAAACCTCCTCTTGAAAGCCAAAACCTTTGAGCCATATTTGAGAGTTTATTTTTTCAAGTGGAGTTGTTTCCATTGCCAGGTTTTATTATGGCCATATTTAGGTTTGGAGCAATTCTAGGGGTGATGGAAACGCAGCTGGTGACGGAACCTGCCCAACGGACCTGGTCACAGACGTCGTCCCTCCGAGTTTAGGGCTGTAACGGTGACATCCCACTCAATGTTAGCTTGCGTTAGCATTTGTTTGGTGTGTTTTCCTATTTTTGCTAATGACGTTGTTTTCCAAAGCGCCGGCTTTGTTTTGCCACCCTAAGGGCAATCAACAATTTGAAACCAAATTGTTGTTTTAGTTATAATTGTTGAGTGTAATGCACGAAGGGCTGAGCTGGTGTCGGTGGATTCTTCAGTGTAATGCACGAAGGGTTGAGCTGGTGTCAGTGGATTGTTGAGTGCAATGCATGAAGGGCTGAGCTGGTGTCAGTGGATTCTTCAGTGTAATGCATGAAGGGCTGAGCTGGTGTCAGTGGATTCTTCAGTGTAATGCATGAAGGGCTGAGCTGGTGTCAGTGGATTCTTCAGTGTAATGCATGAAGGGCTGAGCTGGTGTCAGTGGATTCTTCAGTGTAATGCACGAAGGGCTGAGCTGGTGTCAGTGGATTGTTGAGTCTAATGCATGAAGGGCTGAGCTGGTGTCAGTGGATTGTTGAGTGCAATGCATGAAGGGCTGAGCTGGTGTCGGTGGATTGTTGAGTGTAATGCATGAAGGGCTGAGCTGGTGTCAGTGGATTCTTCAGTGTAATGCATGAAGGGCTGAGCTGGTGTCGGTGGATTGTTGAGTGTAATGCATGAAGGGCTGAGCTGGTGTCGGTGGATTGTTGAGTGTAATGCATGAAGGGCTGAGCTGGTGTCAGTGGATTCTTCAGTGTAATGCACGAAGGGCTGAGCTGGTGTCAGTGGATTGTTGAGTCTAATGCATGAAGGGCTGAGCTGGTGTCGGTGGATTTTGCAGCGCTCTCTTGCAGATCAGCCTTCCTCTCAGAAAGAGTTTTGTGCGCACAGATTTGTTGCATTTTTGACAAAGTTTGATGCACTTTCTGTCTCACTGACTGACTGACTCACCCACTCACTCACACAACAACCCTTCATATCGCTGCACCTCTGCTTTACTTGTCCTATTCTTATCGCCACCTACGTTTCCTCCCCCTCTTCTTCACCTCTCGCCAACTGCTTGAACAATTTTTCACTCTTTTTTGGCCTTGTAGTATCACTTCTTTTGTTATTTTATCATCTGACGGCGCTTCAGTTTTCCTACCAAAACTGTTTTGCTTTTATTTTATTTCTTTTATTTTTCTGACCTGACCTGGTCAGAGCTCCTGAGTGTCGAAATATGATTGCGTTACAGCTAAAATGAGCACGAGATTTGAGTGATTAAATGATAACATTGTGTGAGATGAACGTAGAAATCTTTAAATGTGTACCTCTGAAATGCCCCTGTGTGTGTGTGAGTGTCTTCAGTGGAGGTGGCCCCAGTGTCAAGTCACCTGTTCACGGTCAGCAGGTCACTCATCCAGGCCCTGCTTTTCATCACTGATCGGTTCACACTCAGCTCTTTCACACACTTGTGCTGCAAAATCCCGTTCCTCTGTTTTGCGTGCACCTTCGCGTGACCACAGTGATTGCATATCGCCCATATCATCTTCATCATAAATCAGGGAAATATTAAGTTCAAGATATGCTAGCTAAGCACTATTCATTGCATTTGTTATAGTTCTACTAACATGTTCAGTGACTCACACAGGTTCTGCCAACACAGTTAAACATTCCTGCGTTTCTCTCCGTCTGAAACCCACAAACAGAACTACTTGAAAACTGAATATGTTTTCCCATCTTTGGTCGCAAGTCTCTTCACTTTTCCAAGTTGTTTCTTTCCGTCGATATCACAAAGGCATTTGACTGACCTCAGTCTTTTCATTCTCCAAACACTTCTCTTACTCTTAAGAGTTTCTCATCATCATCATCATCATCATCATCCTCATCATCATCACCTATAAAATAATACTTTTGATAAAAAAAATAACATCATCTGTCCCAGCAGAAGCCGGTCTTACCTGTCTGTTCTCACCGTCTTATCGCTCTGTCCGTCCGTTTCCTCTGCCGCTCTTTGCGCTCGCTCAACTGTGTGTTTCTATGTGTGTGTCCTAGGCTATGTTTGACTTTCGTGGCAACGGCAAAGCGGAGCTGAACCTGAAGAAGGGAGACGTGATCTTCCTGCTGCAGCGAATCAACGCCGACTGGCTTGAGGTGAGAACGGAGAAACAGCGGTAGAGTGAGAGGGGAGAGAGAGCGGCATAGTAGGGAGGGCAGGTGGGGTGAAATGAAAAGTTGAGGATGTGTAGAGCGGGACAGTAGGAGGAGAACGAGCAACGAGGGGGAGGGAAGAGAGGGATGTACAGGAGGTGGAGTGGGATGGTGATATAAACGATGAGAAAAGAAAGGATGATGAGAGTGAGCGCAGAAGAAAAAACGATGGCAGGGCAGCGGAAGGGAGGGAGGGATGGGAAAGCGGAGAGAGAGAGAGAGAGAGAGAGAGAGAGAGAGCAAAAGAGAGAGGCAGAGCTAGAAATAGACAACACAAAAAAAAAGGTCCCAACCAATGCCAGTTGGATGTTGTAAAATGCTGCGAGTGTGAGTTGTCTGGTCATTTGATGTAAGCGACTGCAGACTGAACAGGATGCAGAGACTCCCAGAGGAGGCGTTGTCTCTGCAGCAGCAGGTGACTGCTGCCACACTGCTGCCTTACCTTTGCAGTGCACGCACTGTACAACCTGTGGGTATAAAAACACATTTTACACCCGTTGGCGTGTGAGTGGATGGGTGAATGACAGGCCACTGTAAAGCGCTTCGAGGTACCGTGAAGGTGCTGGAAAGGCTGCATAAGTGCAGTCCAGTTACCATGTACCATATTTGTTTGTCACGTTTATTTATTTGTACACACACAAAATGAGCTAAATGTATAAATAATTGCACTCTTCGGGCGCTACATGCAAATCATATCATGAACGCTAATGGACGGAAACATTGGTGTCAGCAAATAGTTGTCAGAGGTTTTTTCCCCTTTGTCACAAAGAAGGAAAGGAAGCGAGAGAGTGAGCATAAAGCTGGAACATGAAGACAGAGAGAGAGTGAGAGAGAGAGAGAGAGAGAGAGAGAGAGAGAGAGAGTTGGAGAGAGGAGGTGGAAGCTGGTGTAGTGGGAGAGGAAGAATCAACTTGAAGGAGGAGGGCACGCACTCGTCATTGCCCTGCTTCTCCAGATCTAAGACGCTAACAATAAAGGCTGATAATAAAATGTTACGCAACACTGCAAAAATACTGATTTGTTCTTAGTTGCAACTTTGCATCAATGCCAGTAGGAAGTATTGTTTTTGTTCCGTGGGTGAAGATAACATACAGGATAGGTAGATTGTGTGGTGAAGGTCCAAAGTCTGTCATTTGCACTGGACCGACTCAGAGTGTCCAGCCTCACACTAGGAGGTTGGGGGTTCAATCATGGTCCTGGTGTTGTGGGATCGCTCCACCAGCCTGACTTCCACAATGACTGTGGAACTGCCATCGTGGATTCAAAGGACTGCAGTTTGAATCCAGAATATCCCTCTGTTGAGGGTTTGGTTAAGACAATGAAGCCCACATTTCTCCCAGCCGGCCAGAAGCCAGCCATTAGTGTGTCAATGTGTGGATTAGTGAAAGAAAGACGTGAACGTCATCAGTCTCTGAGTCGGCCATGTCAGCTGACTGTGTGGAGTGTATCAGTGTGTCCACCTCGTAGGATAATTTAGTTCAGACTGGAGCCGCGCACTCTGATATTCTATTATCTCAATCATCAGATCATACAAGTTGACCGAGCATGAGCTTAGAATGACATTTGACCTGCTTGAACATGGCTCCTCCACCCTCTGCTTCAACACCCTCTGTCTTCTCTCAGGGCACAGTGAACAATCAGACTGGTATATTCCCACAGTCCTTTGTGAAGATCATTAAGCCCCTCCCAACTAGTGACACAGAGGCCGAAGGCGAATTACCAACCTACAGCTGCTTGCACTGCTTCCTGCTCACCAGCTCTGGAGTTGATACAAGGTAATGATGATGTATCATGTGTGTGTTTTTTGTAAGAATGTTTTTGATTTAAAAAAACACAATTATAAAAAATAAAGACATCAGAAGTCTCATGCATGCAAGTGAAAACAATTATCGCCCCCCCATGTTTTGTATGGGAGCATGGCATTAGTGCGACTTCCCCTAACCCCCCAACCCTAACCCTAATCTAACCCTAACCCCGCAACCCTAACCCTAACCCCAACCCTAATCTAACCCTAACCCTAGCCTAACCCCCCAACCCTAACCCTAATCTAACCCTAACCCTAACCCTAGCCTAACCCCAACCCCAACCCTAATGGGAGGTTGGAACAATGCACAATTTGTCGGACTAATGGGAGGTCGGACTGATGAGCAGTTCCCAATGTTGTATTTATAGTTAAGCGGCAAACTAAATAACAACAGCGCCCAATGCGCTGAGTGAAGTCATGATGATGTCTTTTTTCATTCTCTAGAGATATTTGTGTACAAGAAGACCTCTCCATCGAGCCAACGTACAGCGACCTCTTGTCTCGTATGAGGTAGGTCAAGCAACATAGCTCCAGATCCGTAAGGAATCTGAACTATTATAGGAAATACATCTGTGCACTGTTGGACACCTATTGAGTTTTAGTGTCAAACGTTCACCTAAATCTAAAACCCACCCTCAATCTCACAGTGTTACCGAATCAGGCCCAAGCTTGGAGAAAAAACGTTCATCTTTAAACATGAACATGCAATTTAGCATTTGTCTTATTTTGGATTTCAGAAAAGGCTCAAGTCCTTGGTGTTGTTTTGTATGTCAATACTATACATCAGCACTCGTGTCATCATTTTTTTCTGTTCCTCACATAAAAGTAATGGACAAAAATGTGTTGTTTGTTTGTTTTTTAGGGATGTCTTCAAGGTAGATGATATTGCCCTGAACTACCGTGATCCCGAAGGTGATCTCATCCGTATTCTTGACGACGAAGACGTTCAGCTGATGATTCGAGAGAGCAGATATCAACAGGGCAAATTCAAAAGACCTGTCAATCAGTTTCCCTGGGAGCTGCACGTCATCTTGTCCTCTGACCTTTCTGTTTATAGCACAGAAGCTTAAAACACAAGCTAATGAATCAACAAGTGAAAGTTCACATTTTTCTATTGATAGACTTGGTCTGTAGTCAAAATGTCTGTTCTTTCAAATGTACATTTCTACTATGTGTCGAGAAGTAACAAAGTACAAATACTGTGTTACTGTACTTACTTTGATTTTCCAGGTATCTGCACAGAGTATTGAGGATTTTTCTTTTTTTTTACCTTTACTCACTACATCTGTACACAAACATCCAGTGACGTGTGGTGAGGTTCAGGGCTGGCACTGACTCCATCACAATCACATTGACAAACCTTTCAACCCAACAGAGTAGATTATTCATTATTACACCTTTGACAGACAGCGGTTGAGACCGATGTTTAGAGATTAATTATTAAAACTTTGCAAATTAAAGCAGAAATCACGAGATCAACATGCAACTTCCTTCCAGTCTAATACGACATTAATGGCTGCTTGATAAAATAAATAATAAAAACAGATGATGATGATGATGATGATCTGTGCTTTCAACTAGTTTCATTGGAAACACATCCATGTTACTTTTAAGTTTTGAAATCTTTATAAGATACAAATTCTGTCACAAGTAATCCACTTATAGGGTATACAGAAGGGATGGATAATAATAATAATAATAATAATAATAATAATAATAATAATAATAATAACAATAATAATAATAAAAATACAATCGAGACTTCGCTGAGGCTCAGCCCTGAATAATGATAATATAGACAAATCTGATGAGTGCTTTGTGTGACTCGCCATCTTGTGGCACTGCCATTACTCTTGTGTTCACACTCAGTGCCAGTGACGTAACAAGCAGCAAGTGCAGCTGCAAGGGGCCTCCAGTTCTGCGAGCTCAGCTATTGCTTATGGAAATAGGCTTAAGTAGCTACTTAGAGCCCAAATTCAAATGCCCCCCCTCCATTAGCTAATGGTAGCGTCTATGGGAACACTTGCCCAAACCTAATAGGAGCTCCATGTATTATACACGTTTCACTGTGACTTTGTAGCATGTGAATAAAAGCCTCATTTATTCATTATCATTATTATTATTATTATTATTATTATTATTATTATTATTATTGTTATTGTTATTATTATTATTGTGGCGAGCCAGTGCAGAACAGCCACGACTTTAATGTGACTGATCAAAGTTACATCATACTTCTATAGCTATATAATCACAGGGTCAACATGTGAAGGCGTCTCAGGATAACTGCAGGCCACCGAACATACGTCATAGTTTCAATTCCATTTTTTTTTTCTATCATTCTCTGAACCACAAAGCCGTGACTGATCTGATATGAAGCACAACATACCGGTACACAAACTGAAAGTAAGTTCTTTTACCTCAAACGTTCACTGCCGTTATCCGCAGCTGACTGCGATCGAGTCTTCTCACCTCTTCAAGCCTGACTGCACACCGACTGGTGACAAAGAAGTTCAGAAGTCACACTTATGCCCAATAATTGATGCCAGAAAGAATCACAAAGAACCCATATGCATTTACACAATGCCTGCTTCAAAATAATATATGTATGGAAAGACATGTCAAAGAAATAATAAATATAAGGGGGGACGGGGGGGAATAGCATGATTATAGATAGATTTTCAGATTAAAAGTGTTAGGCGTATCAAGTTGAAGTTGAAGCAATAGGAAAAAGTCACGATTCTGAGCACTGACCACACAAATGGATGGATGGATGGATGGACGGATGGATAGATAGATGGATGGAACAATCCACAAATCCCGGTTACATTTCGAGCTCTATTCCACCCATAGCTGTTTGAAAGATGAAATCTCTCTCTCTCTCTCTCTCTCTCTCCTCCTTCTGTCTGGACACTGTCTGCCCAGTAAGAAGGTCAGTTTGTCGTCTTTTCTTTAGTTTCTTGCTGTACAGCACGGAGGTGAAAAGGTGAGACGCAGCCTTCAATGAGTCCTCCTTTCACTGATGAAAGGAGGACTCATTGAAACTTCTGCTCTCAGTTTGCAACTTTCAACAATAAAACGTCCTGATACCAACACGTTAGGTTTTGAGGGATCCCTATGGCCCAACAAGTGTGTTCTACTGCTCAAGCCACTTAGTAATAATAACACATTAATTCCATAATGCAACGGTTTATCGCTACATTTATTTAATCGTGATGATATCCCTGCGACTTTTTGTAGTGTAATTGTACATGCAGATCCCGCCCCCCCCCCCCCCCAGCATTTTTAAATCCCCTCCAACTCTACAGTTCAGTCACGGGAACGCGGCGGTGATTAAGCAACACCCCCCCCCCTGTTAAACGGAGGCAAATCGCTCTTGAACGTAACTCGGTGGTCGTATCGCGCTGTGGCGTTATCACGTCCTCACAGGCGGTTTGTCAGTTCACGCGCAGCCGGCGCCGTGCTCAGCGGTCACCGACGTCACAACATATCCAGGTAAGGGTTTTGACGTCGCTCGATGTAAAGTTGCTAAATGCGTTGAAATTCAGCCACGAAGTTGTTTAAGCGTTTTAGTTTGGTGCTTTAGGCGTGTTGTGTCAGGACCCCCTCCCCCCTCCAGCCTGTCTGGCATATTTATGTTGCCTTGGAATGCTAAACACAACAGCAACTAAATAACAACTGAAGAAACACAACCGTAAATTTATTGTTGTTGTTGTTGTTTTAACATTTCCTGAAGCTGAGTGAAAAAAAATAAAATAAAAATGATTTTAAAACTAATGCTGAACAGGACAACACACTACTAAACAACAGCGTTACGGCAATAGTGCCGTATTTGTAACGCTGAAAGTGCAGCTCGTGAACTAAAGAGGCTTTGTTTCCATCCTCCCCTCCTCCCACCTGGAAAGCAGTGTTAGCCGCACAATAAAACAGATATAAATGAACTTTTCCAAACATAAAGTGCATGATGACAGTATCAACTTTTTTTTTTTTTTTTTAACACCTGAACAAAGAAAAAAACGAAACTTTCAAGCTACCGTTTACTCGTCTCTTATCTCATATACGTAAATTTTATATACATAGGGGGACTCGATTTGGTCTGAAATCAAACTACTACACATACAAGGGGGTTTAATCTTGAAAAAAAGACCGCTGGGAAACATCGAACCGACAGAATAAAGCAAAACAAAAAACAAAAAAAAACTGTTAATGTGTGTGTGTGTGTGTGTGTGTGTGTGTGTGTGTGTGTGTGTGTGTGTGTGTGTGTGTGTGAAGTCAATTTCATAGATAGTATTCTCATGTAATAACTATTAACTAATATCTTTATAAAAAATAAATGTTAATTTTTATTGTTTGTTTATTATCATTTACGTATTTGGTATCAAATAAATATAGAAATTTGAATAATAAAATAGCTAATACTGAATACTTAACCTTTTATATTTATTTCAGAAATATACATAACTGTCTGCCCTGCTCTTGTGTATTACAATCTATGTAAGTGTCAAGTAACTACACCACCTAGTGGGTAAAGTCAGGTGTTGTTTTTTTTTTTGTTTTTTTTGTTATTTGGTTTTCACATTAGTTAAATTGCACCGACAGGTTGTTACTCCCCCACTGGTGGGAATGATGCAGTGCATGCTGGAACATACTGCACGGCAAGCGACCATTGGTCGTCCACTGCTTTTCACAAATCCATGTTGTGAATTATAATAGTGAATGTCGACTGAAATTCAGACACCACTACAAAATGGGTGAATCCAGAATGCAGGGAGCAGAGAGTGGTTTTGGACATGGCCATAGTCTCCGTCCGTCATCTGCAGCAGCAGCAGCAGCAGCAGGGAAGTTAGGAGCATAAATACTTGTTGTTGTTTTTTACTCATAAAATCAGAGTTAAAGGTAAAGTTCTATTGAGAAGAATGGTGAGGCCACGGCTGAAAAGACTTAACATGATTCAAGCTAAAATGCTAAATGCTAACATGGCTGCTGAGCTTCATCTGAAGGAGGGAGTAGATGTCCTGAGGTCGCCTCACCCTGCTGATCCACCACTTTCATCCTCTGCCTGGCCGCTGCCCTCGAAAAACCAGCAAGAGTATAAGACAAGATGGCCGACATGAACACGACACGCCAATCGGTTTGGACGCAGGATGAGAAATACATTACACGAAGAAGAAAGAAATTTCCGCTTGAGACTTCTGGCATGGACTGTGGATGTATGGCGGCGCCCCGTCACTGCAGTTGGGTCCCTCTCAAAACCAGTCAGAGAAGAACACAACCAATCGGAACGGAGACCTGAAGTTGAACCAAAGATGGCGAGGAAGTTCACTATGCTACAGTTCACCATGCTACAGTGGCCTGTGGGTATAATTGTTTCTGAAATAAAAAAGTACAATCAGGTGAACAAAATATTTAAAAGCCAACCAAAACAGTGGTCTGGGACCTTCCACGGGTTTCAAACCAGGTTTATTAGAATCTGAGGAGAAGAAAACAAAAAGTAGATGCGGTTTCTCCCGATAGGCCAACATATCTGCCAGCCCAACTTGACAAAGCGGCTCTAACAACGGTTAATGGTCAGCAGATGAATGTGCTTAACTAGGTTAACTGTGGCGCGGTGAACCTACTTGCCATCTTCAGTCGGACTTGAGATTCTCTTCTCAGATTGGTTGTGTTTCTCCCACCGGTTTCCTTTTGCAAATAAATATTAATGAATTTGGCATTACTTTCTCTGTCCGGATACAATTTAGAAATTCACATTTGGAATAATTAAATACTGGACCGTGTAAAAAAAAAAAAAAAAAAAAAAAGATAGTAAGAAATAGAGTCCTACGACTCAGAATAAATACCAAGCTAGCTGGCTGCCTCACAAATCGATTCTGCTGCAGTGCGGTCTATATTTACTCTAAACAGGAAAGAGTTTCCAGCTTGCAGCCTTTTGCTGTGGTCTGTAGTTAAGTGGAGCGCGACTTCAGCAACTCTTGCATTGCCTCTGTGTTGCTGTTACAATTTGCTGCTCTTTTAAACGAAGCCAGGATGTCTCTCGTAAATTCAGAGCCACAAAATTGTGGGGATGACATTTAGCAAAGTGTGCCAGGAGTTGTCTGGGAGAAGCACGTGTTGATTAATAGCAACCTCAAGTGAAGAAGGCCTCTGTACGCGCCTGAAGACTTCCTGTTGCTCTCTGTCGAGTGTGATGGGCTGCCACTTCCTTGTCTAACTGTCGTCCTTCAGAACTCTTAAGAACCTCCGCTGACACAGTTTGGCTTTGTTGCTCTATTCAGCAAAATTGCATCAGAGGATTAATTCAGATCAGGTTAGTTGAATACCATCTTTTTTTTTAATAATCAGGTTAAAACATGGAATTTAAATCAAGTGGATGCTGTTGTTTACACTGCACCGTTTCAGGAATTGTTTTTTTTTCAATGTCCGATGAAGGAAATGAAAAGAGCGGTTTTATCCGTCAAACTCCAGGTTCTCTGGGTTTTTAGTGTCATCTTCTTCATTTAAGTTCCATTCGGTTCAGTCTTTGTATTTCTCAAATTTGTCTGGAGTTGGTTACGTTGCATGTACTGTACATGTGTCCCGTATGGTGATGTAAATCATCTACACCGGAGCCGCCGCACCTTACAGTCATCGTGCTCATCGTAACGGCTCAGACAGTGGTAGCTTTAAAAGTTGCCTCCCCCAAAATAACTTTTTTCAGCTGGCCAGTTTCTAACATTAATCTTAAAATACCTCGCAGCCAAGTGATCGAGTAGAAGACTGTTAATAATCGATATCAGCGATACGTAAGAGACAGGTGCCGAGCATTGCATCAGTTCCGGTACTCTCCAAGGCTGTTGTCTTGTTTTATCGCATTGCTCATACTGTCGCTACTGCAAATAATACGTAGCACGTAACAACTTTTTTGGGTGGCCACATCAAATATAAATTAAATTAAATATATATATAAGCATAGGTGCAATTAACACAACGATTGGGGTTACCTTTCATTTTGTGTTGTCGAGCCTTGTGTGTTATTAATTCTTTTTAATCGCAATAGTTAACTGCAATTAATCAGGTTTTGATTGGCATGCGTAAGAGTCTCTTTATTTTTCCTTTTTTTGTAAAGCAATTCTTACCAGTGTCTTAATGGAGAACCAAATGAACAAATAGAAAACATTTCCTCTTTGGTCTTCTGTATTAATTCTTTCAAAACAGTGTATCTGTATCCAGACCCACTTATGACGTACGTTTGTTGTTTAAAAACAAAAAAAACACATGACCCCTGATGAATCCAAATCAAACATGTCAGCAGGGTGTTCACAGCACTTTTTGTAAAACACAAAAAAAAGTTAGCAGGATACAGTTTGAAGACAGCGCTACAGCTTGAGGACCTGACTACGGGTGATCGGAAGGGACAAAAGGCTTGCCGTTGAAATGCAATTATGTTCTGTTCTGGATACTTGCGTAAAGAAATACTCGGGTTAACGTAAAAAACAAGAATAACTAAAACACAATGCTCAGCCTCTATACAAATTGTTATTGATATTCTTAAATTCTCTCTCTCTTTCTCTTTCTCTCTCTCTTTCTCTCTCTCTCTCTCTCTCTCTCAATGCACCCTCTCCCACCTGCTGCCTGCACCCTGCTGGTGATGGGGATCGGGGATTGCAGTTATTTCCTATGAACAAGGAATTCCCAGTAAGTGCAGGTCATAAACTCATGTTGATTAAAGGTTCAGTGTGTTCAATTTGGCCTCATTTGAGATTTTTATATTGGTAAAAGCTCAATATACTGCATATATATATTAACAAAAGTGTATACTTAGAAGTATGCACTCTTAATAAATGATGAGCAGCTGGAACGTTGCACAGCCATGGAATGAAAAGTCACTTGTTTCTCCTTGTTGAAGCCAATGAGCCGAGAGCTCGGGCCAAGGCCTCCACGGTGGGCGCAGTCCCACAAACGCTGCTTGCAGCTTTAATCATCATTTTTCATTTTTAAAATTCACATCCCTACCTGTACTTCTACTGAAACAGTTTTACCTACAACGTTGCAAGCAGGGTCATTTGAGTACATACACGAATCGGAGTGATGTCCATAATATTAGGCCTATATTAAAAATAGAGTTGGTTCCTGCAAATGAAGCGTGCTGAAAAATGCTCTGTCTCTGTTTCTTTAAGACATGTCTCGTCGGAGTTTTCGCCTCAAGTCCAGCGGCTACTATAACTCGGATGAAGAATCCGATTCAAGTAGCGTGACAAACATTTCCTACCGTGAAAACCCTGTCAAGTATGTTGTGCCTTTTTTGTGTTGTTGTGCCTTTGTGCGTGGCTGCAATGATTCGCTAGATGCTTCATCTCCAGTCAGCCGCTTCAAGTTGCGCGCCATAATGTTGATTCCTATTGTGTTCTATATTGTTTACGCTAAGGGTTTTCAAGAAGAAGGCCAGGTCTAGTAAGGGTCAATCTAAAACTCCAACCACTTTCAAGAGCAATGGCGCTTCTGGGAGCCCCTCAGCATCCGCCTCTCAAAGCAAGTATCATGATGAAAATGTTGAAGGTAATTTTTCATAGATTAAATAGATTTAAAGAAAGACATTTAGCTTCCAAAATGTGATTCATATGTTGTAGAATATATTCATGATTAAATGATTCATTAAAAAAAAATAGAAACATGTCAAGTAAACCCTAGTCTCTGTCTGGTGCTAAATGCATATTATCATATTTACCAACACATATACAAATTACAGTTAAAAAATATTAAATGTTGTGCAGGTGTGTCTGTTACTGTAACCCTAACCACACCTGCGCGTCCGTAAACAGTGTATGTGTATAGGACCACTTGTCACTTGACCACTTGTATTTATTACATTGAGGAGGGACTTTTCTATTCTGTGTCTCAGTCCCACCGTCAGCCCCTACAAGTCAGCCAAGCCGCGGGATCACGGCGCCCCCTTCCATCTGTTCTGAGATGCCGACTCCAGTCAGGGGTCATCATGCCAGACAGGGAAGTGGCCAAAGAACTATGGACAGCTCAGGCTACTCATCCAGTGAGAATCCTAACAGGAAGCCTATCCATTCCGCTACCAGCAGCACTGGCAAAAGCTATGGTAGCACTGTGGCTGGATACAGACCAAGAATTAACAGAGCCCTCTTTTCTCTGATGGGTGAGTGTGAAGTATTAGTTTATCTGAGTGTGTATGTCTTTGTTCATGCCTTATTTAATTACGACTTTTATTATATGTTTTGAACAGATTTGATCTCGTCACTGGTCAACCCAATACACAAAATTGTGAATGTAGCAGCTCTAGGTATGGTGTTAGGGTAAATGTCCACTTTATTTACACATACATTGTTAATTTGTACATGAAGTGATGCTTGTATGTCATGCAATTGGGACTGCTACTACTGCATTTGTGACATTTAGGCTGCGTTCAGACTGTAAGCGAATCGGATTTAAATCGGATTCCTTCTCGGATCCCATTTCTAGGGCTGACTGTCCACACTGTTTTTAGCAAGTGTCCAAATGGGATCTGGCTCTGTTCGGACCGGCCAACATCCTATTATCATCTTTATCATAGTGATTTTACATCATGACATTATAACTTGTTGTCCAGATCACTGTATGTGATTGGTTTCCTTCTTATTAAAGTACCTTGATTGTAGACCTTTATTCTCAATCTTGTAGCTAAAACTCCTCTCAGTAGTCACGTGAAGAAGGCCTGTGGTTTGTTTCTCCTCCTCTTCATCATCGTTTTATGTAAGTTGGATAAAATGTAAGTAATGTTTCCATGCCATCTTGCATTTTGTGTGACTATATGCTGTGCATTCATTGTGAGTCTCACTCTTTATTCATCATTCCAAGTCTGGAATCATGTGCTTGCCATTCCTTGTACTGTACTACAGGTTCATATCATAAGGCCACATTGACTTTGCAGGGATTGAAGTCTTTTTTTTTTTCCTCTGCAGGTGGTTTTTGGTTCCTACTTTCTCCGATTACCTCCATCCTGCTGAACAAAGATGTTGCAAATAAGTTGTTGCAGACTGAAAGGGAATTTGCTTCACATGCGATGGTAGGTCTGAACATCTGTGTGTGTGTGTGTGTGTGTGTGTGTGTGTGTGTGTGTGTGTGTGTGTGTGTGTGTGTGTGTGTGTGTGAGAGAGAGAGAGTTGCCTGGTGGTTGCAGTCCCTAGCCCAAGAGATTATCCTGAATGCAAAAGAGTTCCAAGATTGTACAGTCACTGGTCGTGTCTTATTGAGTTGTGCAGTATGTTCAAGGTTGACAATGTTGACATGGCTGTGGATCCAAAAGATCTCATAGACATTTTTAAAAATAGGTTGTTTTTTTTTGACAGGTAAACCCTGCAAATGCCAATTTGAATTGAATTTGCTTTAGATTCATTTTAGAATTATCATTAGGGAGACAAAAAAATCAAGATGGGAACATAAATATCAGGTGTGCAACTAGAATCGAGACCGGAACTTAGAGATAACTGGGTAGTCCTAAAAACATGTGCAGAAATCTTCTGGGTGAAACAGTGTTACGTATAGGACACTTGTTAGTAGCTCGCAATTTCATCTGGCTTACCTTATAGGGTGTGATGTAGGCTCTGTGTATGGCTAGCAGAGGCTCCAGCAGACCCCCGTGACCCGGAGCTCAGGAGTAAAGGGGTATGGAAAATGGATGGATGAATGGATGGATGGATGGATAGTTGGTGAAGAAGGTTCTTAAAAGTCATACTCAAATTGCATCAATGTTTGTATCCCAACTGCACAGCTACATGTGCTGTATGGATTTAATCGTGAAAGCCTTGACCCCATGCTGAAATAGTGTACCATACATTAAAGAAAAAGATGATCTATCCAGGGATGGTACAATCATTGTAACATGGAAGAGGAGAATTCCAGGGAACTCCATAGGGTTTTAAGGCATGCAAAGCCCAATAATAAAGTTGAGAGTTTGGTCCGGCCAAATGGAGTGGATTTCTTTACAGTGATTTGGAGGGGTGCAGAGTGTTAACATAAAGGAAAGGAAATCGAGACGAGGCAGTGTGTTCATTTTAACTGTCTAAATTCTACGTGAAGAGACAGTCTTTAGATTTCTCCATCTATTAATGTCTTGTTTATTTTGCTCAGCGTATCGTTGAAAATGTCTCTGTTGATTTCATGTATGGTTTTATAGATTGTATTTCCCAGATATGCATGAGAGCTTTTAGCCTAAATACAAGTGGGAATAGGAATATTCATATGTGTATTATTTATTTCGACGCGTAAATGCAACATTTTTTTTTTTTTTTTATCTTCATTGATGTTTTTGTTTTGTTTTGCTTTCTTGCTTGAAAGGAGTGTTGTTACACAAGCAATTTCCTCTGGGGATTAATAAAGAATTCTGATGGATGATTGATTATTTTTCCACTTTAGGATCCTGCCGCTGTAAACACTGCAGTTGAAGAAAAGATGCGTCAAGTTACGGTAGGAGGCAAATTGTGGTACAATCTGGAATGATTTCCAAAGTGATGCACGGAGCATGTTACATATTTATTATGAAGTAAAAATTTAACCCAGGATCATATTGGTGATCTCAGTTTACATCATTGTTATTGCATCACATTTTTGTAACCTGGAAATGTGTTTATTACAGGAGAAGCTGCAACGGACACAGGAGAAATTTCTGTTGCAGGTAAATGAATCATCTACGTGCCATTTCTAAATGATTGATACTCACTTTCTTTGTTACACACAAAGAAAAAAGCCCACAAGCAGGTTAACTGCAGCGCCATACATGACTTATTTACTGCACCAGTAAATTATAAGTTGAGTTCACTCCTTGTTTAGGTCATTTCCTTCCCTAAGTTGTTTGATCTCCTGACTCAAGCTGTCATTGTCTTGCTTTGGTCCAGAACTTTTCGGCCTCATTGAGCTCGTCAGCAGTCGGTCCTTCTTGTGTCTTTGGTTTTGTCTGAGCAACTGGCAAGTAGTATTTCATATTGTGTGCAGTTTTACGTAGTCCTCTACTTTGTTGGACCCGCAGTACAGGGTTACATCCTTTGAGTCATTTCTTAAAGCCCTCAAACCTTTTTTTTTGTGATTCCGTGGTTTTCTGGGAGTTTTCTGCTTTCTGGTTTCCATGGTAATGACACCTGGTATCGCCCCTCTTTGAAGGTTGTCTGGGAGACAGTTGACATAGGCACTGGGCCCTTGGAAAGACCATAGATCTGAAACTCAAGCCTTTGTACTTTCCATTGTGCAAATCCTGTGACTCAACCATCTGCTATCATGCTCTATTTTTCAGCTGAAAGAAAGTGTGCGCTCGGACTTGGAGAACATGAAAACTAGGATTGAAGACGTGGACTTGAACAATCGTGTGTACCTGGAGCGGGAGCATGCTGTCTTTGAAAAACAGCTGTCAGATTTCCACTCTGCTACTGCCAGCCTCAAGCTCAGAATCCAAGATATAGAGACTAAGAATGAGAAGGTAACGTCACTGATAGAGGCAAATCTCACATGAAGGGATGGACAATTTGTTTTCTTTGTGTTATCTTCGAACTATCTTGAACCTATGTCCTTCATGCCACCTCCTGTTTGCCCTGTTGAAGCTGTCTGAAGAGTGGGTTTCACTCAAGAGGAAACCTCCCCCAGCTTGGTGTCCCTGTGTGAGCACTGACTCAGGTCAAACTCATCTTAGCCCACACTTTCAAAGCGCACTGAAGAAGTGGTTCACTGACCACTTTAGGGTGGACGATGGAGTGATGAAGGTAATCCAACGCTACCTTGTTACCTGGTTATATCCATAATCACCATTTTATCTGAGTATTTACTGATTGACTGTATCTGGCTATGTTCATATCAGGAGCAGGACACTCTCAGGCTCGTTGAGAAAGGAAGCTGCTCAGAATGTGTGTACCCCATGGCTGACAAAATGCCCGACTTCGCCCTCGAGACTCAAGGTTGGTAATAAGTGAAGCGCTTAGACTTGTGCAGTAACACACATATTTCATGAAAAATAATTTCAACAGTACTTTGCCCTTAGAAAGATGTAGTATTTCTGTAAATAACCATTTGTTCCGTTATTGCTTTGTTGACGACTAATATGATCTTTCAACAAATTTGATCGAAACAAGAAATGGCAGTGTATTCTCATGGGTAGATATGGATGTGCTTGTGCTTTCAGGAGCGAGTGTCGTCAGTACAAGGTGTTCAGAGACATACCGTGGCCGTTCAGCATGTGTCACCCTGTTTGGGATTCCTCTGTGGTATCCATCTGAGAGTCCTCGCACAGTTATCCAGGTTCTCTCTTTGTCTTATATGTGAATTTAGAGCATGGAGCTGATTTACATTCCTTCAAGTAATCTTCCATTTGACTGAGAGCATGAAATACATTATATAAAATACTTGATCATTTGTCCAAGCTTTAACTCACTATGTCGTCGTAGGGCTCTCCGGTTCTGCTCCCAGGGAAGTGTTGGGCTTTTCATGGTGCCCAGGGGTCACTCGTGATCTCATTGTCTCATCCAATCAAAATGACTCATGTGACACTGGACCACTTACCACGGTTCAAGTCCCCAACTGGCCGCATTGACTCCTCCCCCAAGGACTTTGAGGTTCATGTAAGTGATTAGAATTGTTTTTTGTTTTTTTTCATATGAACATAATGTGGGCTATATATGCGTCTTACAATAAAGTGCATTCAATGGTGATCATCTTATTCAGCCATTATTTTAACTGCCATTAAAATCTATTCACTTTTGAAATAGATTTCTTAGATTATGATTCTATTCAGTTACAATTTCCTTCTGCCACAATAGGGAATGAAAAATGAAATAGAAGATGGAATTCTGCTTGGAACATTCACTTATGATGAATATGGAGAACCGACACAGACTTTCGAGTTACCTGTAAGTCAAAATTGTTTTATGGATGACTTATTTATTCTCCCAATTTTAAATGTTTCTAATTTTCTTCTGACTATTTAATTTTCTTCTCTCTGGCCGGCGGTTTCCCCATCAACTACAGCGGCCCACAGACGAGGTGTATCGGTTGGTGGAACTACGCGTTCTTTCTAACTGGGGTCACATGGAATATACTTGTCTTTATCGCTTCCGCGTCCATGGACATATCTCCAAGTGAAACTAATGGATTACCCTCTTTTTGCAGATAACAGTATTTTTTTTTATTCAAAAATAGTCATATTCAATTGGGTGGTGAAAGGCTGACTTCCCTATAAAACAAGTGCTGTTGAGCATTGCTTTTCCTGTATGTATATTGTATTTAAGATTGAACTAGACTGATTTTTAAAATGACACTTTACTAGAGTTTGATTCTTTTGTCAGAGGTCAATGTGTATTCAGTGTATTCAGACAATAAAAGCACTGTCTGTAGTAACACACTCGAAATTGGTAATTTATAAGAAAACATTTATAACATTGACAACGTGCCTAAACCCAACTGCAGTCATTGCTGCTGTGTTCAAAGCATTTTCACAAAGGCTTGTTATGACAGTGTGACTTGTGTAGGAAAGAAAAGACCTGTTTCTACTCAGCGTTGCTTCCCCCAAAACAATAGATTATCATGTTTGCAGGTAGGCTAGCGTGAACCGTCAGCTAGCATCACGGCTAGTAGCGATGCACTGATCCCATACTGGGTATTGGTATCGGTCCGATACTGGACGAAATTATGGGGTCATATTTCAGTATGAAACCACGGAGGAGGAGGAGAAAATAACGACACACAGAGCAAATACAAATCAATCAATCAACTTTTATTTGTACAGTGCTAAATCACATCCAAAGACGTCTCAAAGCGCTCTGTGCAATCAAAGAAAAAAAAAAATCAGTCCTCAATTTGAAGGCACACTCCAATAGATTTGAATAATAATAGCAAAAGACAAACATCTATACTCTTTGGCAGATTGTGGAAACATTGAGATCATTTTTATAGAAACGTAGCAACTAAGCGCAGCTGCTAACTCAGAGCAGAGCTAAACAGATGAACCAGTTCCAGTAATTTGGGTTTGCAAATTTTGAAGATCTTCCAGGTTGGCCTCAGGTCCGTCCTCCGAGGTCACATATCCAGGGTAAGTAGGGTAAAACTCTGGAGGTCCACTTGTGTCAGTCAGGCTTTGGTGTGGTGAAGGTGGGAGCAGTGGTATCAGCTTGGCATGAGCGTAGTCGATCTCAAAGCCCTCAAAGATCAGCCCTGTTCCCCTGGCACCCAGACCTTCCTCCAGGAGTCTGGACACCTCCCTGGAGGCAAGAACCAGTCCCTCGTAGTCTGCCTTCTCCAGTTTGAAGATGTCAGAGGTCAAAGGTCTGCGTGGTACCAACACGGTGAAACCAGGGGAGTTGGGGAAAGGAGTGAGAAAGGCCACGTGGCTTTCGTTCTCCCACACTCGCCACTGCTGCTCCTCTCCTCGGACGATGCGCGAGAACAACCCAGGGTGCGCTGGATCTTCTCCCAGGAAGGAGTAGCTGGGCGGGGCATCCGCTGACGGCAGCTTGGCTCGGATCTTGGCTTGGATCTCACTCAGCCTGGAGTCGCTCCATCTTGGAGCAGTCTTTGAAGTGCAGTAACCTGGATCGGAAGCATGGTACTCCTCCTGTCCTGCCAAGTGAGGGCGCCACTCTTCACTCAGACCATGCAGAGGAACGATGCGGATCTGCCCAGCGATAATGTACCAACCAAGCGAGTTCATTAAAAGCAGAAAAGTCATACACTTAATATAATATATCAAACGTTGTTTTTTTCCTTTTTTTGTACAGTGACTTCTGTTTACACTGTTGGCGCTTTAATTTTTTTTAATCACAGTCATGTTGGAACTTCAGGCTAATTTAACACACCTGATTATAATTATTAGTTATCGCTGTCAGGCAGCTGAAGCTTATCAAGGGCTTGATAAAGACTTAAAAATGGATGGAAAAGCATCAGTAAGTGTTTCGTTATGTGTTGTAAAGTAAAGGGAACATCTTTAATGACTACCACCATCAACAAACACAGACGTTGTTGAGATTCTTGCCCTGGAAATCCTGGCAGAGGTTCGCCAGTCAAGAAACGTCTCCGTTCTTCCGACTGTTTTTATTTATTTATTTTTTTGCACTCCTCTCCCTCATTTGTGATGACTTTCAGTATTTCAGATGTTTATTATTGCAGCCAAAACATGGCTTATTATACAAAGGAATAATATGTTTCAAGTTTTTATTTCTTTGGATTTTGCTGATCAGGTCTTGCAGCTTAAAAAAAACAACTCAAATTTCATAATCATTTTCTGAGTTTGTGGCTTTGTGGTTTAAATAAGCTAAAAATCTTAATCAGCAAAGTTACAACAGGGAACTGCTTGAGACGTCAATTTGCGTGGAATGGCTCAATAAAATGTATTGCTTTCATCTTTGATGTTAAATTGCCAAAATAAAACAACTTTTACTCGATATTCAAATTTTTCGGGTACTTCCTGTAGTTGCAGTGCGAGACGCAACTTATTTTACCAGGCTGTGGTGTTGAGGTAAAATCCTTAAAAAAAAAAACACACACACATTTGATGGAGTTCTATGCTATTTCAAGCCAATAGAGCTTTTTAAATGCTCCAGTTTGGTTAACATCAGTCAGTCAAACGGGCTGCACCTGAACGGATCTGTCGCTGTGGGGTCTGCTGACCAGAGCACATCTCTTCACCGCCAGTCTGTCGCACAGCAGCTCCGCAACAGCCCTCGCTCCCAGCATCCAGGATAGAAACTCCTCCTTCTCCAGGTGGAAGACACTGCCTCCCAGCTTGCGTTGGGCACGGTGCTCCACGATGACGCAGCCCGGGCTCCAAGGCCGGGGGTTCAGGTAAGCTACCAGGCCCGCTACCTCCCAGATAACATGCAGGGGAGCGCTGTTCATTCTGACAACGTCGGAAGGAAAGAATACCATCAAGCACCAGCAGCTCAGACACAGTTCTGGACATTGACTGTACGCAGAGATTACCACTGGCTTGTTGTTGTTACAAATGACAATGACACCCATTGCAAGTCTGTCCGTCCTAGAGAGAATATCTATAATATATATATATATATATATAATTGTCTTAATTTGGGTCAGGGGCAGCTATTCAGATCCTTTTTTTGTTTCCGTGACCCTCAGGATCTTTAAAAATAATAATAATAATAATAATAAATTCAAAATGACTGTCTTACTGCATCCAACCTCACCAGCGATGGCACGTTGTGAGAGGCCTTGCTTGTGCAGCTCAACAATCCTACCACGTTCAAAGACACTGAGCTACTCTTTTTCTTTTTCTTTTTTGCATTTGCCATCAGGAGATCTTGACATAGTGATGACTTGACAGAAAATAACACGGAATCCACATTTTCACACAGATTTTTGGCTCTTAAAGGCCGTGGTCTTAAACTTTTGATTAGCTGATGAACGCAGCCCGTTTCAGTTCAACTGTTGTTGTTGTTGTTTTCAACAAATTGCCCAGCTCAATTTGTTTTTCCTCTCTTGCTCCCATTTCTTCTTATATATACACACACACACACACACACACACACACACACACACACACACACACACACACACACACACAAGGCTTCATTGTGTTTTATTCTCTGGGCTCCTGTCTTCGCTAAGTCATGTACAGCGAGTCTATTCACTTTTCGGCGTGTGCCATATTGAAATGGGTGACATATTGAAATGGGTGACATATTGAAATGGGTGAGACTCGAGCGGCCGACCAGCGTCACTGGCTTGCTTACCTTTTGGTGAAGAGCGTCCTAAATAGCATGAAGTGACGTAAGAAGCAGCGGTGACTGATAGGATTGGGGTTTAAAGTTCCTCTGCTGTTAACGGTTGCAACAAAAAAAAAAAAAAAAAAAATTAAAAAAAATGACAGGCTTGTCGCAAGGCTGTCGTCAAAAACAGATCTTAAAGTTTTGGAATAACCACGTCTACTTCCTGGTTACGTCATTTCCCCCTCCCTACGGATACCGATGTGGACGCTACCTTAACGTTAATAATAAGCGACTACGTACTTCTTAATCGACGTTAAAATAGCCCCCAAAAAATCTGATTGATTGCTCATGTTAATTTATCAGTCATATTATCGAAACTAAGCTCCCCCTTGTCTATATTTGTCAGTCATGCGATGAGCCTGCGCAGGCGCAGCGGTATAAAACGTTTTTCAATTTGGAAGAAATGCTGTACGTGTTAGAAATCGTGGCATATCTCTGTGTTTTGTATATTTCCACATCTCAATTTCTTTCTTAAACTGTTGAACATTGACTTTCATTTCAGTCCATTCTTTCGTTTGTGATTATAAAACCTTTCATATAAAAATAATTAATGATTAAAAGGAAAGATGACTTCTGTACATAGTCTTTTTATCACACATAAGTGAATAATTTTCAATAAAGTAAAATTCAGTAAAATTCTGCAGCGAGTCTTGAAACTCTTGATTAAATCTGTTGTGAGGTTTGTTTAGAAAGGCGTCTATTTCTGGGTTCTGGTCAGGTTTGTGATTTGAAGCCTAGAGGTTGCTGTCAAATAAAATAAAAAAAGACGTTATTTATTTCCTGTGGGTTGTGAGTGATAGTTCCTTTTGCGCCGACTGTGGACGGAATTTTCTTTTTCAAATTGCAATAAATGAGCCCAATATCTACTTTGTACTTACCTGTACTGAACCTTTTCATCTTGACGTTGATATATAAAGCAATTGCGTTTTCTTGTGTACGATGGTACGTAGTTCTGTTTTGAAATGATTTTCAACGGGATGGGTCAAAAACATTTCAGACGGCTGTCCCAAGTCTATGGGGATGTTGTTGCGATTAAAGAGGCACTAGATGGCAGTACAGGACGAGAAATAATTCACTGTTAATGTGCGATGCGCAGCCTTTCAAATACAAAAACAAGCAGCGGACCAGTGGGATGTTAGTAACCAGGGGACGTTGCTCTGCTCTGCTGGTTTATTTTTCAGTTTATTTTGTAAACTTCCTTCCCCTTTGGTCATGACGTCTCTGTCAAACCAATCCAATCTTCATACATGTCAACTAATACAGTTAATCAGCTTTCAGTACACCTGGATTTGAGGTGTTCCATCACCCACTGCATTACCCACTGCACTACTGTGCCTCCTTCGATAGGATATGAACAGAACCCCCCCCCCGTGCACGGTGCCCTGTGAACTGTTGTTCCAAACATCACCTTGGCAGAACCAAAACAGCTTTTGCTGATATGAAACTCGACGGGTCTCTCTTGGGTGGAGGTTCCACATCACTTTTTAATCCAATTCAAGAAGTGCGTTGAGGAAGTGAACCTTGATGCAGGCTTTTTACAGAACCGATCCTCTAACACCAGGGTGTCAACCTCAAACACACAGTGGGCCAAAATGGAAAACATTGGGAAAAGTCACGAGCCAACGTTGATATTTATTGAAAAAAAAAAAAAAATCCTCCAGATAGAACAGTGAAGCTTTTTATATGGAGCCACACAAGTTTTGCTTCAACCTAACTATGGAACAAGCCAAGCTTAAAACTACACAATAAGTAGCAGTGTTGCTCACATGCAAAATTGAATTTCAAATTTAAAAAAAACTCGTCAAAATAAATAAAATGTAATTTGTATGCCTCTTTTTGCCAACTGGCACATGGATGCACAAGAGTTCAGCCAGAGCGCCCCCCAGAGGAAACGCGTAAGAATCTGGAGCAGCACCGTCACAGACTGGAGGACACTTACAGGTACGACCCAGAAAATTAGAATCTCCTGAAGAGGTTATTGTATTTCTGCAATTCAACTTAAAAGGTGACTTTGACATATTATATAAAGGAATAATATGCAAATCAATATATTTCAAGTTTTTTATTTCTTTGGATTTTGCTTGCAACTCAGATAATAACTCAGATTTTATAATCATTTTCTGAGTTTGTGGGTTTGTGGTTTTAATAAGCTGAAAATCTTAATCAGCAAAGTTACAACAAGGAACTGCTTGAGACGTCAATTTGCGTGGAATGGCTCAATAAAATGTGTTGCTTTCATCTTTGATGTTAAACTGCCAAAATAAAACAACTTTCACTTGATATTCTCATTTTCCAGGTACTTCCTGTACAGACAGCAGGGATCAGAAAGAGAAAGAGACATTTTTGTAGATGTTAATTCATTGACTACATGGATCATAACTGTGATGGTTTCAGCTTATATAGTCTATATAAGCTTTTGGGCTTTGTCAGACTTTATCTCTTTGTTGTTGCCTGTCTTTCTTACTTGCTCCTTGACCTCCATGAGGATTTCCACCTCGGATGGGAGAAGGCCCTCGGCTCTGGTTGCCATGGTGTACGAGTGAATGTGAGCGCGATAGGTGGGCCTATTGAAGGAGCCCGCACTCATGCAGGATTGGCGTCACCTGGCCTGATGAGCTGCTAATCCTGGCTTCTTCTTGGTCTGCGTGCAGCCATTTCACTCTCCTGCTCTGGATTGGTTGAACTCAGCTTTGGTTTGAATCCTGGACGTCGGAATCCTACTTTTTGTGCAAACAGGGCCCGGTTGTAAACCAGATCTATTTATTTAAATAAAAATGTGTTGTATCCTTACAGCAAATATATATGTATTTTGTCTATGGTAGGGCTGTGATTTGATTTCATATCGAAACTGGATTTATTAGTGAAGATTATGTTAAAAAAAAAAATCTCAAGGTAAAAGAAAAACATTTTTATTATGAAAGTGATGTCTGGTGAAAGACAGTTCAGGTTGTCACTTTATCCACAGAGGGAATAATTTGTGTTTGGTTCTTAACTTTTCACTTTGTTCCCAAATAAGGGACCTTTGTCTTTGTTTGTGAAGAACCCGTTCATTTCCGAGTGAAGTTTGGCGAAAGTGAGATTCTCACTTCATTCATCCCAAGAGATTCATCTGTGTTTGGTCAGGAAGACTGTAAGTGTTGTCACTTTACTGAACCCAAGGATGATTTACGATGTCTTTCAGTTGCACTTCATTCCCAATAGGGAATTTTGTTTGCCATTTTAAATCATTTATTCCATTGTCTTTTGTAGATTTACCAAAAAACATCTAAATCAAAAATAGAGTTTTCAAGAGAGAGAGGGGGGAAAAAAATAAATAAATAAAAATCTGGATTTTATTTTTGTCCAAATTCGCCCAGCCCTAGTCAATGGGATACAGGAGTTACAACGGCATAATGGAGAGCATTTATATATTATCATTCAGTGCAACCAAAAGTCTCAATTCATACGTCTGTAATTCATTCTCTTAACATCACCACTCTGTTGACCACAACAGGTCAAATGTCCCAGAATATACAGCTGGACCACTGCATCGGTTACTTTCCAGGAACTACGGCGTCCTTACACCTGGAACTCACTACTGGCCGTCTGTGTGTCATCAGCACAACAGTGTTATCGGCACTGTGTGTCATCAGCACAAATCCAACCCTCCACTGTGTCGTCTCTCCACATTAACATCTACGTATGTTACGAGATTTTATTTTATCTCGTATATATAAAATGGATAAAATATATATATTTTATCTCGTAATTACAAGATAAAATAAAAGGAGAAAAAAAGACGTCTGTAAATCCTTTCTAATCAGTGGTCAGTGATGGCGCTGTTAATCACCACCTTCTCGGTCCGAGACGCTGGGAAATACTTGCATTTCGTACAACTGAGGGTCGTATTAATATCAGCGTGTCATCTGTCATGGTTGGGATGGTTCAGGCAAGAGAATCAACTCCAGGCGCTTCATGGACGCAAATTCATGCATTTGAAAAGAATCCAACCTGGTTCGGTAGCGACTCAAAGTACTGCACAGCGCCTGCTACAAATCCTTCATCCCAGAGGATCCTCATCTCGGAATTATGACATCATTTCCTGTCATTAATGTTAGTTAAGGTGCCCAATTTGTTTTATCCAGTGAATGCAATGCACTTCCATAGTTCAGACTAATGCTGTGTCTCAATTCAGGGTCTGCAACCTTCAAACCGAGCGTCCTCCGTCTGACGGAAGCGTCCTCCCAAGGACCCGGCCTAGAAGGACCGACCCAAACCCCGCCTCCCTGGTAACCACATGGGACGGTCTAGCTTTGGGCGTATTTCCTGGTTGCGTCACCGCCGTTCCCTCCTGCTGGCCAACCCCGGAAGTGACGTTTTCATAGCATCAAGCTAACCATTGGTTCACCATCTAACGTAAGTAAAAACCCTGCGTTAAAAACTGAATACTTGATGTGAAATTTCAATACTTAAATTTATACGCGGTGTCTTTGCCAGTAGATGGCGCTAATTTCAGCCGCAATTCACAATGCACACCAACACAGCACAAGATGCATCACTTTACCACTGTTTTATTTATATATATATAAAAAAAACAACCCTATATATACATACATACACGTATACATATAAATACATACACGTATACATACAGTTACGCACACACATACGCGCGCACACGCGCACACACACACACACACACTCACACTCACCAAGAATTGCTGAATATGCTGAGGCCCCTCTCTGGACTTGAAGCTGGGCATAGGGTCAGGGGGTGAGGGGTGGGGGGTGGGGGGGCAGTATTACAACTAAAGACCCTAACAGTGAATGAACCATGTTGGGATTGTGACAGGAGTACCGATGCTTCACACTTGACTGCGCTCTCACATCTTTATTATTCTGCCAGATCTTCTACAACAGCAGGGTTTTTCCGCTCACAGCAGAGCCTTCACGAAGCGGTCGAGCTCGTCTTCCCGCGGTGGTGCTTGCGAACCTCCTCCATCAAGTCCTTCAGGTACTTGATCTCCCGGCTGATGGACTCGGCCCTCTCCGCCAGCTCGCCGTTCTTCTTCTCCAGCTCCTCCAGCTCCGTGCTCAGCAGGTCCTGCTCGATCTTCTTCTTGTGTCTGTAGCGGGTGGCCGCCGTCTTGTTCTGCTCCATCTTCTTCAGCTTCTTCTCCACCGGTTTGGGAGCGCCCGGCGGCCCCTGTTTGACTTTGGAGACGGCCGCCGCCGCCGACTGCGGCCTGGCGTACGGCTTGGTTCTGGAAGATCCAGCGGCCGGGGCGGGAGCCACGGGGAGCGACAGGACACGAGTGGGTGAGCTGCCCAGAGACTCGATGCCGGAGTCGCTGTCCCACTCGCTGGCCGAAGGAGAGACTTGGACAGAGCGATGGAGGAGCGGTGGCTCCCCGTCGGCCAGCACCAGCACCACCACGCTCCCAGCGGGAGGCGGAGACACCAGCGGGCGAGCGGCCGTTTGCTCTTCGTCCAGAAGATCCGAGGGCTCGGCCAGAGCGGGACGGACGGCTGGGCGGAGGGGCTCCAACTCGGTGTCAACGGTCCCGGTGTCCTCCTCCAGAACCAGCTCCGCGCTGGCGCTCGGGCCGGGCGTGGCCGCAGGGAACGGATCCAGGTCCAGGTCCAGGTCCATCGGAGGGTCGAGGGACGGCAGGAGAACTTCGGGGGAGTTCGGTAAGACGTCCGAGGAGCAGGAGCCAATCAGGGAGTCCAGGTCCAGTTCACTCAGGTCAATCTTCTCAGCCATCCACTCCATACCCACAAAAGCGTCGTCATCTGTTGACGGAGATTTTACCCGCAAGCATGAGATCAAAAGCAGTATTCCAAAACATCCTTCGTGTTGCATTTCTACAATTCCAGAAGGCGACTCGTTTGAAGCTAAACCAGAGCTGCACAGGTTGAGCTGAGCCACCTGCGAGGCCTCAGCTCACATTCAGGAGTTCAGTGGGTTCTCCTCTTTCCTCTGAGGCGCCTTGGGATGCCATTTAGCGCTGCACCAGTCAAACTTGACCCATTAAATATTTATAGATCACAAAAAAAAATTAAAAAAGAGGGCGATGAGTCCTGATAAACCAAGAGCTGGGAATGAATTTAGTTTCCCCTTTTTTTTACTCTATAAATTGATTTTTAAATACAATAATTTTCCTTCTATTTGCACTATATTGTCGCTGTGCAGTCAACATTGAAACCGTTCTCCTCCCCCCCCCCCCCCCCCCCCCCCCCCCCCCCCCCCGGTGCCTCTCCTCACCTTTACAGTCGTCTGCTGCATCTTCAGCATCCAGCAGGCTGCCGCCACTCAGCCAGGGCATGAACAGGGATTCTGCACCGGCCTTTTCTGCCAGCGTGGCCGAGTGGCCCAGAGGGGGAGAGGGAGGTGAAGTAGAAGTGGGCGGGGTGCAAAACAGGAACTCATGGGGCGATAGGGAGGGGGAGGGGGAGAGTAGTGGGGGTGACTGTGGCGCCTCCTCCTTCACAGAGAAGAGAGCTGCGTCTTTATCGTCTGGATCCAGGAGGGGGCCTGCGGGGTCAGCCATCAGAAACGAGGTCTCTGCAATCAAAGATTAGCAACAAAAAAATAACCATGAGGAGTCTTTGCCAAAGTCCAACAACGGCTGACTGAACCCACAGGCGGTGCAGAAGATACGTCACAGTGTACGGCTTCAGAAAAATCACTCTTGGTGGGTTCAGTTTGCTTTGTCGCTTTCACTGCTGGGGTTCATGTGTCAACAACGGCGCCACTTCCGTCTTACCTTGACAGTCCAATATGCTCGTGTGAGCAATTGTGTTGGCTACAATATCTTGTTGCAGCCAATCAACTGCCAGGTGCTCCAGTGAGGTTCAAACTGCAGCTTCACCAGAACATGCAGCTCGCTTCAGAAGACTGAACTGGAATTCACTCAGTGACCAAGATTCAGCTTCCTGTCTGTTCTTTCATTTCTTAACATGAAAAGACAACTGTGTGACTGCTTTCCACAGAGGCCTTTCCTTAGCCTTTTGTCTCATTGGTTGTGTTGGGGTTTTTTGGGTTTTTTTTTTCCCCACTAAATATGTTTTACGTTAGGTTTTAATGTCCTTTTATATCTCATTGCTCGGGTTGTGCGTTTTTTTAATTATTTATTTTTACTAATTATGTCTTCCAGCAGGTTTTATATATTTTATGTCTCTTGCTCTTGTCTATATTAGGTTTTATGCTTCCTGTAGCACTTTGAGATTTTTTTTAATGTAAAGTGCAATATAAATAAAATTCATCATTATTATTTGTGAGACTTGGGGGGGGGGGGGGGGCGTAAATGCACGAGCGTCACTTCCATCGTGTGCCACGCGAGAGCTTTGTCTTCTGTCAACACTGCAAATTCTATATGCTTTTGCAGATAGATATGCATCATAGGCTGACATCACATCAAACAGAATGTAGGCTGCTTTAAGGCACAGTCCCTCCCCCTCTGCCAACCTGAGCACAGGGCCTCCACGTCCTCCAATGCCAGCTGGGAGAGTGTCATGGCTGCTTCTGGTCAGCGTGAGCCGTAAGAGCGACAACAGAGTCCAGCGGGATCCTGTCGGTGTTTCTGCACTGCTGTCGATGGCAGCAAAGCTCAGGGTGGTTGCTGGGAGAGACCTGCGTGAGAGGAGCAACGGGGAACAAAATCAATGGAAAATATTCAGACACGTCGGTGAAATTCATTTTGCGTTGAAACGTTGCTTTGGCTTTGAAACTGGTTGCATGGCTTGCAAGACAACCGGTTGTACAGGTTGGAAAAACTCGCAAAACTTGTGCGAGATGTGATGAGTCATTGTTGAGTTTCTGAGGGTTTTTTTTTTTCTTGCCGATAAAGGCCTGCACGCTATTGGATGTCACAGTTGGTTCCCCATTAAAGTGACCGTGCTGAGCTGAATCCCCCACACCCCCCCCCCCCCCCAAGAGCCTCTGCTCTTGGTCCAGGCTGCACTTGTAAATGAGAATGAGTTCTTTCATTGCTCGTCTGGGGAAATAAAGGTTAAATAAAATATATTTTTAAATAAACACTATTCAACACTTTTGCTTTTTAGTGCTTTTGCCACTCTTGTTCTCTGCTTGCTATCAACACAAGTAACAAAATCTCGATGCTTTGTATACACGACCAGTCAAAAGCTTGGACACACCTGTTTCTTCCTCATCTTGACTGCTTTCTACACTGCAGATAAATACTGAAGACATCAAATATGACCAACATATGTGGATTAATGTGGCAAAAGCAAAAAAAAAAAAAAAGTTAAATACCTAAATATGATATACATATATATATATATATATATACATATACATACATATATATACATATACATACATATATATACATATATATATATACATATATATATATATACATATATATATATATATATACATACATATATATATATACATACATATATATATATATACATATACATACATACATATACATACATATACATACATATATACATACATATATACATACATATATATACATATACATACATACATATACATACATATATATATATATATATATATATATATATATATATATACATACATATATACATACATATACATACATATACATACATACATATATACATACATATATATACATACATATATATACATATATACACATATATATACATATATACACATATATATATACATACACATATAGATATACACATATATATATACATATACATATATACATATACATATATACATATATATATATACATATATATATGTGTGTGTGTGTGTATATATATATATATGTACACACACATATATATGTGTGTGTACACGTATATATATATATATGTGTGTGTACACATATATATATATATATATATGTGTGTGTACACGTATATATATATATATATGTGTGTGTGTACACGTGTATATATATATATATGTGTGTGTACACGTATATATATATATATATGTGTGTGTACACGTATATATATATATATATGTGTGTGTACACGTGTATATATATATATATATGTGTGTGTACACGTATATATATATATATATATATATATATATATATATATATATATATATATATGTGTGTGTACACATATATATATATATGTGTGTGTACACATATATATATATATATGTGTACACATATATATATATATGTGTGTGTACATATATATATATATATATGTGTGTGTACATATATATATATGTGTGTGTACATATATATATGTGTGTGTACATATATATATATGTGTGTGTACATATATATATATGTGTGTGTACATATATATATATATATATATATATATATATATATATATATGTACATATATATATACATATATATATATATATACATATATATATATATATACATATATATATATAACATATATATATACACATGGAGGGTGGCTATTCTAGATCATCTAAAATAAAAGACGCTTGAGTTATTTCACACTTTGTTTTTGTTTAATACATATTTCATATGTGTTCAATGTAAATCTGGTAGTGTATGTATTGTATATAAAAAAGGGGGGGGGGGAACGAAATAAAACGAATAATAATAATAATAATAATAATAATAATAACAATAAAAATAAAAATAAAATAGAATTGTAGGACAAGAGCTTCTTAGAACCGTCATTAAAGCGTTAACGAGCTTGAGCTGAGCTGCGTTGCGTTTTCAGAAGGGCGGAAGCTAATCTTGTTAGCTCTATTAATAAGACGCGTCGAGGAGCCCCCTCGACCGGAAACGCCCCACATTACACGACCGAAGGAAAACAGTTCCTTATATGGTCATAGTTGAGCGAACAGCCCCGCCCCGCCCCGAGGCGGAGCACTCCGAGGGCGGCAGCCGCCATTTTCACAACAGCGAGCAGGAGCCGAGCGAGAGAAAAGAGGCGGCTCGGCGGGCGGAGGGCTGGTCCGCTCCACGCCATTTTGGACACGCCACGTTGTCAATGTTTTCTAAACAAAGCAACAAAGTAACCAACTAACTAACTAACTAATCTGGCAACCGTTTAGTCGCCATTTTAGGCCCCGGGTTTTTTAAAGCGACAGCTGGATACCAACCAACCGCGCTGACACAGTTTAGAGCAACGGCGGCGGTCAAACGGACATTGGTTGTGATAATATTCCTCTCTGACACACACACACACACACACACACACACACACACACACACACACACACACACACACACACACACACACACACACACGCACAGTGTGCCTGCATTAGATTAGGCAAAGTTAACTGGAGCTACACATATTCGAGCACACACAAATACTTACGCCATTTTGCCAGAAATTGCCAGTGCACTGAGCCGTTGCACTGCCGAGTAGTTGCCGATGCAAGAGGAGCCGCACGCCTTTAAACTGCCATTTTGCCGGGGGAGAGCTGAGTCAGTGAGTGAGTGAGTCAGAAAGCCGGGCGGCCAGGCGGGCGGGAGCGACACGACTTTGAAAGCGATTAACAGCAGGTGACAGACAGTGAGGGCCGCTCCGGTATTTATACGGCCGAAGCACCGCCTACAGGCGGAATTCCTCCGCGAACCGCGCAGGCTTTTGGAAAGAGCAAAAAAGTAGAGACTCAATCGACCTGATCGACACTGTGAGAAATATGAAATAGAAAGGAAAACAAGGCAAAGCAACAGGGTTGTTTGGAAGAATATAGAAGCTTGTATGTTTATTTAGTGATTTATCTATTATTGTTGTTATTATTATGATTGTTATTTTTGTTATTATATTGATTATTATTGATTTAATTTGTTATTTTTTATTTTAGTTAAATTAATTTCATGTAGTTTCAGAAAAGTAAGTCAGAATGATCCATACTCCTAATCAGTTGGTGGCGGTAATGCACCAGTTTGTTGTTTGCCCACTGCCATAAAACCTCAAGAAGAAGAAGAAAACGAGGCAAAGTGGGGAAGAAGTTTTTAGTTTTATATTTAAAAAAAAAAAAAAAAAGTATATATACGACACACACATCAAGTTTATGAAGTTCTTGAATAATTCGGGATTTATTTATTTATGTTTCTTTTCTCTCAATTCATTTGAAGGGGCGATAGTCTGGAGAAACTCCCACACTCCAGCATCACAGTAAGTGTGGGTAACACAGACCTGATTAACAGTAGTTACTATATCATTTAGGTTTTACAAATACCCCAATCTCAGTGTGCCTTAAGTTTCAATATCTGAGTTGTTAGATGGGGGGGGGGATGATTCTACATTTGGCAAACACTGTGAAAGGGAAGAGTCTTACTTATGTTTGATCAAATATATATGCTTCACAGTGATGAAGAGTGGCTGAATGTATATATATATATATTGACTCCATCAATATCTCTGTATATATAATCTGTACCTTTCCATGAGATGGACATCTCCTGGTTTACAGGTAGTCTTCATTAACATAGCAATATAACACAACCTGACAGACATACTAACTACAGTACATATCTAAAATTTCAATGTAAACTGATTAAAGTAATGCGACATATATAGAAAGACCACAGAAATGCTGCAACCTTTATTTTTCATGGGATTGACGGTAAAACTGCAAGAGGTTGTTAACGTGGTCTGAAGCAGGCCAGGCTCAGATGAGACAGGATTAAAGCCTCCTTCCATGCAACTGCATTGAGATTAAATCAAAACAAGTGAACCAATATTCTTGGATAAAAATCCCTGTAAATCATCGAGTGAAAGAGGAGTCTTGAGGAGGCAAAAGTGGTTTATCAAAGGTTTCAAATTGTACGAAACAAAGTTGTTTATTTATATCCTGCTGCCAAAGTATTCTCTCTGGAACTGCTGGAACTCCTCTTCTGTGAACACAGATTCTGGCTTTTTGTCCTTTGTGTCCTTCTTGGGTTTCTGATTCAACTTATTCCTGGACTGTCGACCCGTATTGTGGCTGATGATCTGAGGGGAAAATGAAAATGAAGAAGCGTGTGTGATGTTTTAAGGCTACGAAGAATGCAAACGAATAACAATAAGAACACAAAACAGAAGTTTCTAATGGACCATGGTCACCGGTCTTTTCTTGTACCTTTTTGGTGTCAGACTCTGTTGCTTTGCAGCTTGTGTCAGTAAAATACTTAAGGTTGAAGCTCATGTGGCTCTTCCTCTGTTTCTTCTTGAACTCCTCTGTGTGGGCACCAGACAACAGACACATTCATTTACAAGACATGTCGTACAACCAGTAACTACACGACTATTACTACATCAACCAACCGTTAGAGCTAAAGTTAGAAGTCAGTGTCTTGTTAGTTGGTTAGTGGACACATATTCAAGAGTCAGAGATTCAAAACCTGTCAATATTTCTGTGTTTAACAACTTCTGTGTGTGTCTTTCTGTTTTATATGAGAACAAGCAGACTGACCCAATGCACACTTGATGGTTTTGTTTTTGACTGTAGCTTTGCTCTTGGTGGGACCCTTGCGACCGTGCAAGCGTTTGGTGACTCCCTGTCGATTTGTGTCGCCTGGCAACGCCGCCGCCGCCGCCGAGTGCTGTGTTTTCTGCCGTCGATCCTTCTTCTTATTCGCTTTACGGTTATCTGGGCACACACACATAAAAATAAAGAAAGAAAGACATATTGAATAGAAATAATAGACATTCCATGCAAATGGAAGCAGAGAGTCAGCCATCCATCTGTTTTCTATCCCTGCTTCCTCCTGCACTCAGGGTTGTGTGTGTGAGTCTGCTGGAGCCCAGCGACAAAGCTCATTGCAGGGCCACAAACTCAAGAGGCAAGCAAACACTCACGCCTACAGACAACGTAGAGTTCAATTCACCTCACATGCATGTTTTTTGGACCGTGACTGTGCGAGTGGGGAGCAGGAGAACCCGGAGAGAACCCACGCAGACACAGGCGCCCCCCTTTCCCACTGAACTGAACCAGGTGTTCAATCAGCTAGCTGGTGCTTTGGTTGGTTCACCACTCGCACCTCCTCAGAACTCCGTGCTTTTCCACAGGCAAGGAGCTAAGATAGAGCCACGTCACGGCCTCGTCATGAAACACTGCAATGCCGACAAAATGTACCGCACGCAAAGCCAACGACAATGATGTAGGGATTTCGTGGATGCCCCTGGATCCCCGTCCTCGCCGTAGTCACCGGTTACTGCCACCACGTTTGAGGAAACAAGTGATTTATCAGAGATGTTTTGATTCTGAACAGTGAGCGTCTTTTGTTTTGTTTTGGAACTTTTTACCTCAGCATTTAATTCATTTTACAAAACAGTTCACAACAGTTTCAGACATAAAAAAAACAAAAAACAAAACACACACGACAAACCCAAGCCAGAAATAAAAAAATAAATAAGTACGTAGAACCGACAGACAAACAACCCAAACAAAAGAGGGCCAATGAGGTGCAGGTACAGCGGCGGTAGATTCACCACAGTCAGGAAGAAGAAAAGAAAAAGGCTCCAGCACATCATCGCTGCTGCTCCTCCAAACCTTCATCCAACATTCACATGTTGTGAAACCTGAGTCCATCTCCTCACAGAAATGTCCACAGTCACCCACAGAGTTGCAGTGGTTCTTTCCATCATGTCAACACTCCTCAGTCTCTGCCTTCACTGACATACATTCAGTGCAACGCTGCTTCCAATGGGACGTCCACTTTCAGAATAATATCAATTTCTCTTTAACATTCTCCCAGAATCCTTTAATAATCCCCAAAGTCGTGTGGCGTCACCATATTTTTGGGATCTTTTACAAGTGAATCTTGTAAAATCAAATGAGTCTTAAAAACCATCATCATCATCATCATTATTATTTTCCAGTCAAATTCTTTCCTTTACTGACTATTTATTCCTTCATGGCACCCTTGTCCATATATCCACCCATTTGGCATCCTCAATTGGGACGTTTATTTCTAATTCCCAAACAGTGAGAATGTTTGTGCGGCTACAAAACGTGAGTACCTAAACACAATCCAACAGCGTAACTACATGAATGTAGTTGATCAAGACGTCGCTATTTCTTTTTTTCAAGACAAGGGTTCTTTTTTTTCTACAAATGTTCCCACTGGTTTGAAAACGAAAGAAATTCCAAAGATTACAACGTTGTAAAAGCGAATTTTCAAAATAAAACACACCTTGTGTTTAAGAGTAATACACACATATACTATAAAACAGACCTTTAACGTCGTCAGCCAGCAGCTCCAGTCCTCTCCTTATTAATGACGCCGACATTTCGACACAAACTCTACGTTTAGCGTTTGACACCGTTTCTTACAGTAACACAAACACGACTTCACTTTAAACGACGCGCCTGGGTACTTAAAAACTCCATGTGGGATACATGAACGTCGGTTCGTCAGTACACACCGTGGATGAATGCTACATGCTACATGCTACACACACTTCGGGGTTTAGTTTGAGGCCGCCTACTTCCTGTTTACGTCATTTCTACAGTCTACGGAATCCTCGTTAGGACAAAAGTCAGAACTCACTTGGCGAGAGTGAATCGGGTTGTTGTCGAATTGTAATTAATCTAATTGATGTATAAGTGCAAGCAGCAAGGTTTGAAGCCAGCCCCCCTTAATGACATTGCAAAACCTACCGAAAGTCAGAATGACCTGGAACAACCTCACGTTCTTTTGCAATTAACCATAAAAAAAAAAGAACATGTCATGACCAAGAACATTTGAAATGAAAAAACAAAACAAAATTACATTAGATTGAAATTATTGTGATTATACTAGAGCAACGAATTGCAGTTTGTAACCAGAAGGGTCTAGCGATTCATTAAAAACAACTGTACAGTCTATACACCGTTGTATATAAATATGCTGCAATTGAATGTATTATTTTAAATTGCTGCTTTAAAGTGCTGGTATGAAATGAATAATAACTATTGATATATAGCGTATATTCAGAGCAGAACAGGTTAAGTATGTACATGGCTGCAGGGAGTTAATGACAACAGGTCAAAAAGTAGTGGGTAATAAGTCAGGTACAATTGCAGTGTGTACAGTAGTGCAACTAGTCGGTAACTGGTCCAGTTCAGCTCCTGGGAGGGGGTTTGTGGGGTGGGCGGGGGTCTGAGTGGGCGCGGAGCTCAGCAGGGATGGTCGGTGGCTGTGGTGGTGGTGGTGGTGGTGAACCTTCTGGACCAGGCTGAAGCAGTTCCGACTCTGGGACTCAAGTGATGCTTTCAGCGTCTACGTTTTCTCTGCTAGGACGGTCTTTTCGATACAAGTCAATAGTAATAACGGTATTACACAAAAAAAATCATCTGGGCCCCACTGCAATGTTATGTAAATGTCAATGTTTATTATTTTTTTTTAATAAATAAATAAATAAATAAATGAAATAAAACACAGTGAATGAACCTTTGACACAGCAGGCAAACCAAACGTCACGGGACATTCCGCCTGCCTTGTAACAGTAATAACTCCACCCACGCTAAGCGGGAACCAAGCAGCAAAGTAAAAACAACAGAAGAGATGTGTTGACTGGAGGTCCGCTAGAGGTCTACTAGAGGTCCGCTGGAGGTCTACTAGAGGTCCGCTGGAGGTCTACTGGAGGTCCGCTGGTAGAGACAGCAGAGCGTCGTATCGACAGAGCCAGATGTTGGGTCGCGTGTGGAGCGGTGAGTCAACCACCCGTCCCCTCCATATCTGAGGATCACAGACGGTCTGTGAGCGAGACTGGCAAAGTCATTACCGTCACCATCTCGCACGTCATTGCTAGGTCATCTCTGATCAAGTTTCTTGAAATTGTGATGGATAATATCTTGCTTGATGATCCGCAGCAAATCAAGCAAACCTAGATAAAGCAAAAAAAAAAAAACAAAAAAAAAAAAAACAGGTACGGAGTCTAAAGTGGAAGGAGGAAGGAAGTGAGGAAGCCAGAGCAGACTAAATAGTCAGTAAGTAATGAAGTGGCAGTATTTCATCCATTTCCCGGTGTTGTAAGAGTCATTTTAGAGCTGAACACCGTGGGGCTTCAAAGACAATGGTTTGGTTGATTTTGTTCATTTTCAATTGACGTTAAAGCAACATGTTCTGCACAATCCCATGTTATACTTTTTTTTTTTTTTTTCCCTCCAATGAGCTGGCTCACCAAAACACTCCATCCATCTGCTTGCTGCTTCTGTTACATTGTAGAACCCATTGTGGCCCCACCAGTCAAAGAGTTTGCCCATCGCTGTTCTGGAGGACTTTTACCTTCATGAGAAAAAAACGGATGATAGTGAAATAGTTGACTTTGCTCTTTATCTATTTAGCATCAATCGCCCTGAGGAAGCCTGTCCTGGCTCTAATTGGTGAGTTTGTGGGCCTGATCTGAATATGGGCTCCGCTGGCACATTCTTAAATAGGAAAACCAGAAGGACTCTATTCTTCTTCTTCTTCTTCTTCTTCTTCTTCTTCTTCTTATTATTATTATTATTATTATTATTATTATTATTATTATTATTATTATTATTATTATTATCATTATTATTATTATTATTATTATTATTACTGTCCACAGGAGGGTAGTAGAAGCCCAGGAAATGTTTCAGTCAATTCAATCGTTTGTTGTCTAAAAAGTTTAGAACGCTGTGGAATTTCTAACTTTAGTGAAATATTATTATTATTATTTTTTTATGTCTAGTGTGTCTTTCAAAGAAGTGGACCGCTGTAATAAGAGTACCTCAGACTTGTGACACTGTTGTACAAAAAAAAAAAAAAAAAAAAGAGAAATGGGGAACCAAAACCTTTGTTCCTGTTAATGAGAGCATATTGTGTATCATGGGATTATTTGGCATGTAATAGTTGCAAAATATGCAGACTAATGTTTTGTGTCAAACCTTATACAGACAACAGAAGCTCTATTGACCTATGATAGTGTATGTGTGATTCTGGGAAGGCCCATTATTGTTCTCGCTATGAAGAAAGCACAAATCCATGCTAACAAACAAGGCAACCAGCATCCAAACCATGAGTTTGTACACTGCTTGAAACTTGAGGAACAAAAGGTGTGACAGAAAGGAGAGAAGACACCCTGCTGTTGCTTCATAGCTGTTCTGAGAACGTGGAAGGTACGTGATGTGAATAGCCACGATAACCACAGCTGTGTTTTTACTCAGAAACACTTCATCCACGTCATTTGACACTTTGGAGTGCAAATGGTTTTTTTTTTGTCTCTTTCTTCACGACGTTTTCTCTCTCTCTCTCTCTCTCTCTCTCTCTCTCTCTCTCCCTCTCTCTCTCTCTCTCCCTTTCTCTCTCTCTCTCTCTCCCCCCCTCCCCTCCCTAATTAAATGGCATAGAAGTGACAAGTACAACATATTTTTGGAGACATCTCTACCACACCGCTCAACAGGTGAGTTGTTGACAAAATTATCCTCGGGAACAATTGTTTTGTTTTGTTTTGTTTTGGGGTTTTTTTCTTTGCAAAAATTCCTCGCTCAGTCGTTGGACTGAATAATGTCAGGTGAAGTTGTAGCAAAGGGGGTTTTACTCTTAGTTTCAGTGTGAATGTGGAGCAGTAATAGATGAGAGACGGTTCCATATCGTAAATGGGAATGAAACAGCATTTTTTTCCCCCAGGATTTTAAGTGCCATTCTTTTTGAAAGTATGTATCCATCAGTTTTTAAGGAAGTGTGTTTTCATGGTAAACCACAAGAGGCGTTGGTTCTGAACATTCTAAACTAACACACTTTGCAAAATGTATAACTGAAAGGTAGGCCAACTGTTTGACTGGTGGGGCCACAGTGGGTGCGGGTGGCGGGGGGTAGCGGAGCAGCAGCAGATGGATGGAGTGTTGTGGTGACAAACCTCATAGGACGGAAATAAATATGGTGTATGTAGAGAATATTTGCTTTAACATTAATTCAAGAAGCCCCACGGTATTTAGCTTTTTATTGCAACGACTCTTTAAGGATAATTAATGGATAAATTGTTCTGGATTAAAAAGCTTGTATATATGTTTGCCGACCCCTGGTGTGTAACTATTTCAAGATGATTATTATTAGAAGAAAGATTAATTATTAGACCTTAATATTGTAGATACAGAACTCTCTTTATTCATGCAAACCATCTACATGACAAATTCTGATTCACAGATCTTCCCATGGTGCTCTGGTATCGCAGCGTTCATGGTGATTGCATGACTTTGCTTCGTCTTCTTGTTGAAGTTTTAAGGGATCCATTACAACTCACTGGGAAATATTTGAACTCTATGTCGCATGGCTTTGGTTGCATGCTTTGCATTTTGGGGAGGATTTTTTTTGTTTTTTTTTTCTGATTAAACAGAAATACTCCCAAACCCCACCCACAGTACTGTAACACCTAGCAGTCAGGAGTTTGTGCAACACCGTGGTAACAAAACAAGAGGCGGCTTTACTTTAATGCTGGGGAATAATGAAAAAAATAATGAAATAGACGTCACAAACCTCCTGCCAGTTTGCATCTCCTTTCATCATTCCCATCCTTTCATTCCTATCGCCACGTTGCAATCAGCATAGGTGGCCAGTGTGTTACATTGTGAGTTCTCGCACTATATACCTCTTTCCATTCATCATATATTTCATGACTTCTCCTCCTTTCAAAACAAATGTCTAGATAGATTTTTTTGTAATTTCCAGCTGTGAATCTTCACTTCTACTGATATATAATGTACAGTCATTGGTTTTGTCGTCTTGAGCAACATGACTTTAGTCATTTTGAGTTTTGTGCATGATAGGCAAAATATATCATTTTAGGTAAATATTTCTGTATGTGTCAACGTTTTTATTTTTTATTTTTTGTGTCCTAATGTTTTTGTAAATGTTTTTGTTAAACCTTTATAGATATTAAATCTAACAGGTATAATTGCTCATGTTATAATGCCACTGTATATGGCTTTGAAAATATTCAACAGTAGCAAAGAGTAGGATCGACAAGACACAATACAATACACGAGGTATTTCTTTCAATTTGACTTTATAATGACATTTGGAAACTTTATGACAGATGGCTATCATATCTATACATCAGTGACCGGCGTATCAGTGTCTTTTCAAAACTGAAGCGGCAACTCCCAAGTCTCTCTAAACTACAAATACCTGCTGCAATCTGTATGGCCACCGCCTCACAACCTCACTTTCGATGAGCCCGTTTTTTTTTTTTCTGTTTCTTGAAACAGCAGCAGCTTTTTCTGGGAAAAGCAGACATTGTGAAGTGGTTTCATAGCATGTTTCTATGTGCAGTTTGATCTCATTTCCGTGAAAATGTGACACGGAGAGCAAAGGTTCTAAAGAGGAAATGAAGAGAGAGTAACAGAGTCGACTCCTTCATCAACGTCTGAAACAAATGAAGGGGAAATCCAAATGTCAGAAAAGCAGCCATCAAAAACTGCTGCAGCAGCTTTGAACCGACGAAAGATCACTCATGTGGTTGATGACAAAAAATGAGAGGTGTCTGTGTGTGTGTGTCTGTGTGTGTGTGTGTGTGTGTGTGTGTGTGTGTGTGTGTGTGTGTGTGTCTGTGATCATACATATAATACAAAAACACCTAAAAGTTCAGTCAAAATGAAGTGGCTTTGTTATCTACTGTTGGTCAATATTTAGACCACTTAGGTTAACTTCAGATACAAACAGACAGTGGGGAACAGACAGTGGGGAACAGACAGTGGGGAACAGACAGTGGAGAACAGACAGTGGGGACAGACAGTGGGGAAAAGACAATTAGAACAGACAGTGGGGACAGACAGTTAGAACAGACAGTGGGAACAGACAGTGGGAACAGACAGTGGGGAAAAGACGATTAGAACAGACAGTGGGAACAGACAGTTAGAACAGACAGTGGGAACAGACAGTGGGGAAAAGACGATTAGAACAGACAGTGGGAACAGACAGTGGGGAAAAGACGATTAGAACAGACAGTGGGAACAGACAGTTAGAACAGACAGTGGGAACAGACAGTGGGGAAAAGACGATTAGAACAGACAGTGGGAACAGACAGTTAGAACAGACAGTGGGAACAGACAGTGGGGAAAAGACGATTAGAACAGACAGTGGGAACAGACAGTGGGAACAGACAGTGGGGAAAAGACGATTAGAACAGACAGTGGGAACAGACAGTTAGAACAGACAGTGGGGAACAGACAGTGGGAACAGACAGTTGGAACAGACAGAACAGACAGTTGGGGAACAGACAGTGGGGAACAGACAGTTAGAACAGACAGTTAGAACAGACAGTGGGGAAAAGACAATTAGAACAGACAGTTAGAACAGACAGTGGGAACAGACAGTGGGAAAAAGACGATTAGAACAGACAGTGGGAACAGACAGTTAGAACAGACAGTGGGGAAAAGACGATTAGAACAGACAGTGGGAACAGACAGTTAGAACAGACAGTGGGGAAAAGACAATTAGAACAGACAGTTAGAACAGACAGTGGGAACAGACAGTGGGAAAAAGACGATTAGAACAGACAGTGGGAACAGACAGTTAGAACAGACAGTTAGAACAGACAGTGGGAACAGACAGTGGGGAAAAGACAATTAGAACAGACAGTTAGAACAGACAGTGGGAACAGACAGTGGGAAAAAGACGATTAGAACAGACAGTGGGAACAGACAGTTAGAACAGACAGTGGGGAAAAGACGATTAGAACAGACAGTGGGAACAGACAGTGGGAACAGACAGTGGGGAAAAGACGATTAGAACAGACAGTGGAAACAGACAGTTAGAACAGACAGTTAGAACAGACAGTGGGAACAGACAGTGGGGAACAGACAGCTGGGACACTCACTCAATGTCATGACTGACAATTATAAATGTCGTTTACTTCCCTGTGAGCCAGTTTCATTTTTTACACGTCAACTGGGATTTTCTGTCTACATGCACAACAGCAGAAAATCCCTCACAGGGAAGTCAGATGCATGTGCTGCATAGGTTCATATATATAATACAGCATATATACTCTATTCTCTGAGATTCAAGCCAATGCTCTTGTTAAACTTAATGGTCGATGTCTCTTCAGGGGAAAAAAGCTTACAAATCTCTCTCGTATCTCGCTCGATCTGAAAAGGTGGCTCAACTTTGTCTCTGTGATGTGGCTTCAAGGGGATCGGCGTTGTTTTCGAAAGAGGAAGTGTTAACAGGAAGTGCACCTGTATAATGGAAACTGAGTTCTCGGAAAAAAAAAAACAAAACACGTTGACCTTTATGAAATTCGAGTGGGCTTGTTGTGAAATTTTCCACTTGTCAGTCGAGATAAAAAAATAAAAAATAAAAAAAAAATAGCTGACAGAATTGATAATTTTAAAAAAAAGCATTGGTGTCGTTGGACTGTACAGACATGAAAAAGGCTGGTAGATTGTTGAAATACAATATTAAGTATTGTGTGTGTGTGTGTGTGTGTGTGTGTGTGTGTGTGTGTGTGTGTGTGTGTGTGTGTGTGTGGTTTAGCTGTGACACTATCACAGGCATATTTAAAGTAAGTTTTTCTTGCAATAGGAAAGGAGTTGGTGCATCTCAAGGGGCAATCCCCTCAATAAAAATGAAATGAAAAAAATGAAATGTCAAATTATGGAATAGATTGGGTTTGGACGTCAAAGAAAGCCCAAATTTAGGGCTATTTAAGATAAAATATAAAAATATAATATTCTGGAGATACAATAATATTGTAAACTGATTAACTACTACTACTGTTATTATTATTATTATTATTATTACTATACATGTATATGTATTTATAGGTATTGAGACCTGCTAGAGTTGTTTTCTGTTATACAAACTTAATTTAGTTCATAACTTTGTATTTTTAGTTGACTCTAGGGAGAGGTATATATAAGTTTATCCTTCTTCCTGCCCCTTTTCAAACATGAACAATATTATTCTCTTGTATTTTTCACTGGTGTCTCATTTTCTTTTGTGTGTTTTGGTTTTGTTTCCTTTTTATTTCTCTTTCCTTTCTTACATGTTCGAAATAAATTAATCAAATCAAATCAAATCAAATCAAATTTTAATGCCATGTTCAAAAACATTCTGTGACCTTGTTTATCGGTACAGGATCAATGTGTTGCTCCCTGAAGAAGAAGTCCAAGCAGATCCAGGTCCAAGAAAATGGCAGATAAGATCATTCTTTATCTTTTGCTTCATCTCGTTGGGACTTGTGTCTGCACCCGGGGAGAGGACTGCCCCAGCCTGCCATGTAAAAGTTAGAAAATTCATTCATTCACAAATTTACATGACTATTTTTACGTGACAATGACAATAAAGCAAGTGACTGCTTGATCGATTAATAAATCGTCTTCTTGTTTCTCCTCCGATGACCCTCACAGATCTACACTGCTACAATGATATGAACTGCAATCTCACGTGTTTCTGGAACAGCACATATGGAGATACTGAGTGCACAATATACGCCGAAAGGCAGAGCAGGTAAGAAGAAAAGTCAAAACATGTCTTTGCGAAGAAGCGTCCTCTACATTTCACTTTTTAACAATATATTGCACTTCTAGTCTGCCTGGCCTCATGTGAAACACTACAGACAGTTTTCAAAATGCATGCGTTTGGATTTAGACGTTAGATATTTAACCATGAAGTCCCCACGTCCCAGAGCCATTCATTCAACTTCAAACTTCACGTTAGATTCAATTAGAACCTCTTCTTCCCTGATGCCGATACCAGGGGCAGCCTTTTCGTCTATAAACCACTTATGCCTTTTATAAATATGCACATTTTTCAAACATACAGAAAGATCAGACATTCAGCAAAAATCTCATAAAGAGCATTCTGGTAAAAAAAAAAAAAAAAAATCAGACAGAGTTAAAAAAAAAAGTGACTCTAATGTTAGGTTTGAAGGTTGGGAGTTGGGAGTTGGGAGGTGGCAAAGACAGACAAGAAAGAAGAGTGACCTTGACTTGACATTGCTTTTGCAGATTTAATCCATACAGCGGTTCTTGCAAGTTGGAACCAGTGGACCTTGCAAGACCACTACAAAAGAAGTGTTCAATGGTCTTTGGAAAGTGGCAAGTAAGTAAGAGAAGTTCTCTGTAGACCAAACATCATGGTTGCATTTGTACTGTCACAGTTTTTTATTTAGAAAAAAAGACATCGGTACAGACTAGAAAACCAATACCTGTCTCTCAAACTGAAGCCAGGCTGAAGCACACTGTACAATGGTATGTGTCATAATAGGTGTTTTACTTGATTGTAAGGCATCTGCCCAAATCCACCTCAACCCTCCCCTGTCAACCTGAAGACTTGAGCTGCTCTGTAGAATATTGCAGTGAGAGCTGCATGTCGGTGCACGATGAGGACAAAAGGACCACACGGTCTGGGAATTGCAGAAAGCAGATACTCGGGTCACCAAACTGGTCTCCTAACCCCATACAACTGTGCCAAGAAATTCTGTCCATACAAATCATTAACTGAACAAGTGACAAGGGGCAGCCAGTGCTGAGGCCAACCCCAACAAGACATGGATCCAAATTCCTGCCGGCCATGAACACTCACACTCCATATAGAGACAATAACATGCACTCCCAAAAGCACCCCTCACAGCATGTCCCTGGGCTCAAGGTAATAAGCCTTCTCCTAATCCACAAAAGTCATATTAAAGTCAAAGTCCCAGTGACTGTCACATCCCGAAGAATGTGAAATTTATCCTCCACATTTGACCCACCATCCCCCGAGGGATCGGTGGGCACCACTGGGTGATCTAACCCTCAATTCCAACCTTGAATACTGAGTGCCAAGCAGGGAGGCAATGGGTACCATTTTTCAAGTCTTGGTAAAATGCTACCCATTGGTTCATCCTGCAAGTGAAAGACCCACTGGAAGATGAACCCATGTCCATGCTGCTCTGCTTTGGGTTGATCTGGACTTGGCCCCATGGGAATAAGCCTTGGCCACCAGGTGCTCGCCAGCCAGCCTCATCCATGGGTCTGACTCCAGGGTTGTAGCCTCAGTAAGCCTCTGGACAGAGTACACTGAGTCCTGTTGTCACACTCCTTAGGCCTCGGGTTTTCTGAAGCGCTCCTTGTTGGGCTGTTCACCTACCTGGGTTCAATTCCAAAAACATAGCACCCAGGGTCCTTTGTGCATTCAAAACCCCTCAGCATGGTAAGGTGCCAGTGGGTTTAGATCATACTGCCTTTAAATTCTCATTAGATTAGATTAGATTTACTTTATTAATCCTTAATGTCTTAATTTCCTGAATGTCTTCCAAAAGTAATGTTAATTTTTACAAAATAAATATCATTTTTCCAGTTTCTGACAAACCATATATTGACCATTGGTCTGAACTGTAGCAATACCCAACACCTGAGCTTTAACTACTGTGCAGCTTGTCACGGTAAGATTATCAACCCTCCATACAGAATTCCATAGCTGAGTTGTTGTTGTTGTTTATGACCTAATTTTTTCCCCTTTAAAATATATTCTTACAGTGAAGCTGAATCCTCCACCACAGCCAAATGTCAACCTAACCACCATCAACTGGTCCTGTCAAGCCCAGGAACATGCAAGAATCACGGATTACATGGCTGAGATGCAGTGGAAACGGAAGGACCAGCCTTGGAATGTATGTGTAGTTTGGGTCAATTGTGAAAAATGGATATAGTGACAGAAAGTAGTTTTGAGACTTTGAGTCGATTGAATAATGATTATTTATTTATTTATTTTTAAAATTGAATGCAGTGTCATGAAATTCAGATCATTTGTTTCTTCTCTTCCATTTACAGAGCCATGCTCGTTTGACACGCAAAGGGTGTCAGTTGAATTGCTCTGCAGAGCTGACCGATGACTTAATACACGGTCAATGGTATGAGGCCCGTGTTCGAGTACGTCCCAGTGAGTTCAGTTTGACTTGGAGTGAGTGGGGCCCCAGTTTGTCGTGGCAATCTGAGACTGGAAAAGTCGAATCGTTTGAGGCACCAACAGGTGAAGGTAAAACGTTGCGGTTTTAAGAATCTTTTTTGTAATTTCCAACACCATCATGCTGTGAACTATCAAGCTGTAACCAGTCAAAAGATTTACAAACTAACTACGCAATCCAGTAGCGGGCATTTCTAAGCGACGTCATATTTGGTCCACACTAAATAATACACCTCATTGATATGACCCTGCGGCCCGAGAACCGATACAGAATCACACGTAGACATTACATCGCCTTCACGTCCATGTTGACTCATGCATTTTTAGCAAATAACTTGGTAATAAAACAATATAAGCAACAACAACAACTCAAGGGAGCCGCTTGGGAGCCAAACGAGCCAGTGCCATCTTTTAAGTGAGCTGAGCCAAAAGAACCAGTTCTCTGTAAAGAGCTGGAATTCCCATCACTAGTGGAAAGAGCTGGAGCACCAGAGAGAACCCCCCCAGCGTCTTGTTGTGAGGTGACAGTGTTCACCGCTATGGTGCCAACAGAGACAATGTGTATACTTCAAATATAGGCCTGAGTCGGAACCAAACTCACGGCTATTTTATATTGTGTGGCAATATTGCTTGCCAGTCAACCACCGTGTTGCTCCACATCAATACATCTACCGCTGTGAGCTATATTTTTTTTATTATCAGTACTGTAAATCCGAAGCCTACTGGTTGCAGCACACACCCTAGGTTGAGCTGCAAACAGAATGGATAGTCTAAGTCATAGAAATGCGTCCACTAGAACAGATTTGAAAAAGGCACTGGCACAGACAGAAGGATGAATTCACCCTCAGGCAGTAGCATCTTGAAATTAAGCTGGATGCTCCTGGAAGGCTGCATGTGAACTGCACCACCTCACCTCAACTCATCTGGGATAGTTGTGTGTTAGTGCGGCAAGACTGAACGTTAGAGGAAGTCTTTCCTTCCGGCCGCCATCAGACTTTTTAATGTGCAATAACTGTCAGCCCACTACTCATTTTCAGCACTTTATTATTATTATTAATAATAATAATAATAATAATAATAATAATAATAATAATAATAATAATAATCACTCCTGCACGTTGCTCGGCCTGGTGTTTATTTCTTTAGTAAAGGTTTTAAGCCCAGGTGTAAGCTAAGTATAAGCTTGTGTATATTTATTTATCATATTGGTTGGTTTTAGTTGGTGGGTGGACTGGTTTTTATTTTTGTTACCTAAGTGTCTTGAGGGTACTGTATGAATGTTGCTGCTGTGACAATTTAATATCCTGTAAAGGATTAATAAAGTACACCAATCAATCAATCAATCAATCAATCAATCAATCAATCAATGTCATTTATCTAACATGATTTAGTTTCACAATGGCGCAATGATCCCAGCTAACCTGATGGTCTTCCTCCCATGTTTGGCAGGTGTCACTTGGAGTGTCTGGAGACCCGTTCTGTGCGTCCTTGGAGCCCTCGCAGTGTTCGTCATATTCATTTGGATCGATAAGACCAGATGGTAAGCATGGAAAACACAACGGCTGGAGGGCTTTCTTAAAGCATGACATTGAATTCATTTGGGATATTCTGTTTTCTCTTTAGGGTTTACATCATAAAGAGACTCAGAGGTCCGCCCTTACCCAGCCCAGAGAAATCCTCCCTGCACTATGCCAACTTCCAGGTACGTATCTGCATTTTGTTACTGAATATTCATGCAAACTGTTGTTTGTTGTTTGAATAGTAATTTATGATGGAGTAAAAGTACACCTTTAGAGGAGATATAACAGCCGTCTTATGGCAATTGAAGGTCATGCACTGTTTCTAAGTCACAGAACAGCTAATATAACAACCGTCCGCTCCTGTAACTTTATTGACACTGACTATGGTCTCACTATTCTCAACTCATCCCTTTCTTGTGTTTCTCTACTGTTTGTTTAGAATTTAGTGAGTCCTCACTGGAGCAGTGAATCCTACTATTTCCCGTCAAAGCAAGTGGACATTGTGCCTGTGGAAGTGGCCTCTCCACAGGACATGGTTTCACCTTGCGGCCTATATGCGGCGTTGCAAGAGAAAATGAAGAAGAGCCAACAGTGCTACGAGTCTTCCAACTTCTCAAACCCCAGCTACACCCATCCGTGTCCACCGCCTGATATCTCACCGTCCACAAGCAATCTGGACGCCTGCGACGCCGACGCACCTTACGGCCCGGTCGGTTGTCAACGTGCAGAGGAGAACGGCGACGATGCCCACGGAAACCTAGTGCTCCGACAGCTGCTCTTCAGAGGCAGCGACGGTGGGCCCGTGCCAGTGGTTCTCGAGTATGAGAAGGTGGAATCCCAAGAGCGGCGTTTGAGTTTAAAGTGTCGAGATTTAGATTCGGGCTGTGGCCAAGAGAGCCGTGAGAGGATGCCGGGGTCAGGTGGGATCGGTCCCGACAAAGTGGCAGGGCAAAAGATCGACTTTCAGAAGCTGTTTGGCAGTACGCGCATTCTGAACGAAGGTTCCATCCAGGTTTGCTCGGGCTACGAACAAGTACAGAAGTTGCAGCGTGAGAGCAGGGAACTCTCCAGCCTCGATTCGGGTGTGAGCAGCGGAGTGGAGGATCAGGTGAGTCAGGAGGAGGAGAGTCTGGAGGACACTGATACTGAATCAAACCACCTCCTCTACTCCCCTCCTCCTTTCCCCACTGAAGCAGCACAAGAGCTTTTTGTCCACTAGGGAACCGGCATTGTTTTTTTTATAAGGCAGCTTCGTCTACAACTCCATTTCTGTGATTCCACGAATGTAACTGTGCAATGTTCTGCTCATAGTTAGAAACATAAGATATATTTTTAATTTGGTTGAATGTAATGCATAGCAAATGCAGATCCTAATATTTATATTTTATGTAAAAGTTATCACCTCACCTGTTTTTTTCTTCGCTGCACATATTGTATAAAAATATATATTTAAAAAAACAAAACAATTAAAGCATCAATAAAGTTCCTGATGTAGCTTTTTAATGCTTGTGAAATATGTTTACTGGTATGTTTTTGCTTGTGTCTGCATATACACAGTGAAGTGATGGGGATGTACTGTCTGGCTCACGTGCGTATCTGTTTTGCTAGGTGTGTTTTCATTGTGCCAGAAGAGTTTGCTCGCAACGGCAGCAAAACTGCCGCTGTTCGGCAACACGGTGCACAAAGACAGGCGGATCAACTCCCGCTGGGGCCTGACTGCGGGTAGCCACATTCACCCGGCTGGGTGACCCAGTAATCGTTTATTACAAATGGAAAAATCCCCCTGCTGTTAACCTGAATACATTTATGAAAAAGTAGCACAAACACAGAATTCGTCCAATTTGGACGGCGACAACATAAAAAAAAAAAAACCAAAAAAACTGCAACTACTACTACTACTGTTGAAAAGAATCGTGACGTTCCCACAGTGGTGCGTTATTTTATTTTGATTTATGTCGTGCTGCCCCCTAGTGAGATGATTTGTGGGTGATGCAAATGACGCCAATAATGAAGTTGCAGAGTGAAACCACGACAGAAAGAAAGATTGAAAACACACTGTGGTTGTTTTAAATTAATTTAATATATGCCTTTGTCGTAGAACATTCTGTTCATGGATAACATACAGTCATTCATATAGAGAGCAAATTAGTTGCATTTACAGAATTTTAAATTAAGTTAGAAATTGACGCTGTTACTTGTGACCCTGCAGAGAAGAAAAATACTTTTTTGAATTTTTTTTTTTATTTATTTTTTTTCCAAAAAGTGTCTTATGTTTTCTTTCCCCGAAAATGACAAAAGGCTCTCTGCTTCCGCCTCGATCCACCTCGCTCTCGCCTCCTTCCTCCATCTCTTCACTTGGATGAGCAGGTGCAGGAGGAGGGGAGCGCGCCAACCACCAGGACGCACTGGCAAAAATGATGAGCACGGGCAAAAGGATGGATGTGCATCGGGAGGCAAAAATCAAACATGGAATCACGCCCACTCTCTCTCTCTCCCTCACACACACACACACACACACACACACACACACACACACACACACACAGACACACACACTGAGGGGGGGGGGGACATCAAGTTACACACACAGTCTCCTATTCATTGATTACAGAGACCATCAAACCGAACCCCGACAGTGATCTACAAAAATAAAACTCTGCAACCATATACAATCATCAGTGCACAGTGGAAGGCATAATTTCAGGTTTCCTTATATGACAAAAGCCACAAATATGTAATAGGAACAATATGCGTGTCTGGGAGTATATTAACCTTGTGGGGGAATATAGAAATGAAAGTATTTGCCTGCTTCCTACGACTGGCTGATGTTTTTCTTTCAGCGATAGAAAAAAAAAACAAAAAAAAAAACCCAAGTACAAACGAGAACATTTCACTCTGACCGAACCAAACAAACAGGAACAGGTGCTCGCAAGGGCCACATCCCCTCCTGGTTTACAAATGAAAAACCCAACAAGCACACAGTCCATTATCTATTTGAATTACACTCGATATTTATACCATTGTGTGAACATGACCGTGGCAACTCGGAAAGCAGAAACGAAAAGCAAAAAGTTTTATTTTTGCCAGAAAAACTGCACCTTCCCTTTGCCTTTCCATTGACATCTCGGGTCACTTGATATGTCTAGCGTGACGTCATGGCATAGTCTTCAGTATGAGCATGCAACGGCAGGTGCGTGAGCCACGGCAGGCAACACCACAAGTCAACGATGGATGAAAAAGAAAAGAAGAGAAAAGAACGTCAGCGCACCCCGGAACATCGACTGCGTGCTTTTGTTTTCCATCGGCCGGTTGATGAGTCTTGAGTGAATCTCAGTGAGGGAGGAAACCTTCACAAACAATATGGAAAACAAAAATGTTACTTTAACATTTTAAAAACAGAGGGCATGTGATAGTATATGTACATGGATGCAAGTATAAGAGCAACTACTGAGAAGCAGTAACAGCGGTACATTGGAAGTGAAGGGCAGTTAGGGAGGGGAACTGAAGACAGACTGGCGAGCTCGTCTTTACTGCTTCACTGTTCTCAATATGGCAAAAATCACTTTCAACATGTCATCCATCTCTTTTTCTTCTTGCTGCTCCCTCAAATACACAACTGTGCACTTGCTAAACATTTACTCTCGAGACAAGCGGCCAAATAAAAGAAAATCAAAAGCAGTCGGCAGCTTTGAAAGGTCCAGCGTGGAACGTTTGGAGACTTTGAGAGGAAACGGCGACATCAAGTGGTTTTAGATTGCGGCACTCGCCGTCCCTTTCCCCCCCGAGCTTGCCAGTGAACTACGGTGGCCTGCGCACACTAGCCTGGATACCTCATCCACCTCCTTCTTCCTCTTTGTCGGTTCATTTAAAGACGGGAGCGCTGGGCCTAAATATGAACAACGCTGTCAGGCAGCTGGATTGTCCCTACCAGGCTTCCTTAGATAGACGGCGGTGCAAGACGGCAGCTAAGCGGGGGCAAGACCCTTGTTACCTTGTATATACTTATGAGAACTATTCTATGTGGAGGAAAATCAAATTGCTTTTATTGTTCTGCGAGGATACACTTTAATAGATGTATTAATGGGCAGCATGTGAAGCTTTTACCAATATGAAAATCAGTCAATCAGGCCAAATGTTACACACTGGACTTTTAAGCTGTGTTTTGAGTCGACCTCCAATTTATTACAAGAGTAATTGGAAAACTACGTGGAAAAAACAGAACGCAAGTTTAATTTCCGCAGCGCTGCTGAAACGCACAACTGTTCCAAAGCTCTGAAAGTGTGGTTTTGAATAAAGAAAATGACACTCGACGTATTGTTTGATCATCATAGAGGTGCCTCTAGTCATTCTAATTCAATTGTGTGTTTTACATTAGTAAAATTAAAACAACAAAACACCAGTTTAGTGAAAAAAAACAAACAATTCGTGCCAACTACCAGACAAATGACACCAGAAGCGGAACTTAAAGGTGAGTCTGATATTTACGGCTCCCTGTTAGAATGTGTGACTCTATTCTAGCACTATTCTATTTCACTGGTTGCAGGCAGATGCAGCTGATGACTCATTTTATTACTTAAAAATATATACATACATTATGCTGTAATGTGCAGTGTAACTGGATGTACGTAATTATCACCGATGCTAATCTAGCGACTTTCAAAATAATGTTGGTCTTGGACTATGGTACCAACAGGAACTGCCCGTTGGTCCAACCTCTCATTAGGGTTCTGGTTAGGGTTAGCTTTAGGGTTAGGGTTAGGCAAGGTCGGACCAGTACCGTGCTCCCGGTACCGACACCAGTCCATACTTCAATGACTTTGGGGTGCTGTTGTGTGGTTTGTTTGAATATGCACACAGTCGTGGCGTTTTTGTGTGTTTGTTTTTGATATTTTAGGCAATGTGTTACATGTTAGACGTTACACAACGTTATCTGCAGAAAAAAACCCAACAACTTCCAGGTTGTTGTTCCACCGGTTTCATTTCAAAATAAGACCCGTGGAGGGCGCAGCCGAGCACAGCATGCACGCCGAAAACAAAGAGTTTTTGGAGCCCCGCCTTCTGCGATGCAACAAACAGCCAACTGAGTGAGCAACGGAATCGTGACGATGCTGCAAACGCGTCTTTACGGATGAGCTGAGCTTCCAGAGTTATGGTAGATATCCAATACAACTTCAGCTACGGTGGGCAAGTCCGGCTCTTTCACTCGACATCCACCTTGCTCTATATGTAGCGCTTGACAAGCTATTTTCTCAGATGATGCAAAGCACTTGTCCACCACAGGGACAGTAACTTCTGTGTGTTTGTGTTAGGTGGTGGAGCCATTGTCCCCATGGGTGGAGAGAAGGCAGAGGTTCACTCAACTAAAACCAAGTCCACTCAAAGAAATTCAGGGCTGGAAATCAACAGGGATGGCATGCGGTACGACACTCTACCCCAGTTATGCTACTGGGTTGGCGGATGCTCATCAGTTTCTCAGCTGACTTGTTGGAATAGTAAATAATAATACGGAGATAATAAGGAGAAATTAGATAAAGATCGCAGACAAAATAAGCCTCACTAAGCTCATTTGCATAGAAACAAGAAGCCTGGAAGCTGAAGTCTTTCAGAGGGGAACTGCCCATTGGTACGACGTCCCACCGAGGTTAGGCTGAGGCTTAGGCTTAGGCTTGGTCGGACTAATGGAAGGTTGGACCAGTGCCACGATCCCTTTTAGAGTGCGGTGGGCTTGCCCGAAGACTTCCTTCAACACATTGCCAATGGTGAAGCCTGTCAACGAACTAATCAAGAAGTCCAATTCCTTCCTGGGCAGCTCTTGAGACTGTGGTGGTGGTGGGAGAGAAGAGGATGGCAGCCAGGCAGCCAGCCAGGCAGCCAGCCAGGCAGCCAGCCAGGCAGCCAGCCAGGCAGCCATCCCCTCCACCACACACTCACGTCACTGAGAAGCTCCGTCACTGTCAGGATGCTCCACCCAGTTTGAAGCAGGTCCTTCCTTCCCCAAGCTGTTCAACTCTACAACAAACTCCCAGTGAACCAGGACACCAGACTCCAAATAAGTGCATGCAGGCACAAGTACTTGTGTTACCTACTCACTATTTGTTCTTCCCATATTTATTTTTAAATCTATAATTATTGCTGCTGCTGCTGTGCAATAAATATTTTGTTTTCTTCAATTCCTAATCAATATATTTTTTTCCTGAGGAAGTTTGGTTGCACTTACTTTTATAAAAGGTTCAGTTGATCTTGTGTTTACTTCAAAATGTCTGGTTTCAAGGAGTGCACAGGGCAACTTTCAATGGACATTGAGATTCAGTAGTTTGGACGACTTGCATGCAACCGCTCTTGGCTCAATGGTAACCAATAAGGGAAACAGGCTGGGAGAAGTTTTCCCAGGCATTCCCGTCACTCCCACGACTGCAGGAAGGACACGCACGTCAACACACCTGCTAGTTTGAGTGTGTCTACAAAGTGCCAAATGGCCAAGATTAAAACATGCGTGTAAAAGCCAGAAGGTTATTCCACCGGGGGGTCGGTGATGACAGTGAGTCCTACAGGGGGCGCTGCCAGCCGGTTTTAAAAAAGATGATCGAAACAAGGACAAAGCAAGCGAGAGAGCAGAGAGTCAAAAGAGGATGAGCACTGTGTTTTCAGCAGCTGAACAAACACTACTGGTGGAGCTGTACGAGGACTGGAAGGACATTATTACTACAAAATAAAAGGTTACCTAAAGACAGAAAATGTCACCTTCCCCAAATGCAGCTGTGAAATATTACATATTAATATATTTTTTTTCCCCCATTTGAACTACTTCGGCCTAAAATATACATATCAAGTATTAATTATACTTGTTGGGTTTACAACCCTTTAGTGACACGATACAGTCTTTTGTAAAGCAATCTACAAAAAAAAAAAAAAATCTATAAAATACATTTCAAGGAGTTTTTGATGATCATTTTTTTTATCACATACAATCCAACATCAGCAGTGACACGTCTTTCATTTCAAACAGTAAAAGTGTGAAATTTGGTTCTATGCTTTTAATGGGGGGGAAAAAAAGCACTGTGTGGTGGACAATTCTGAAAATTTGTTTTAAAAAAATAAAAATAAAATGCTGGACATCTAAAATGACATAAATAAATGCATTCGTGTTTGTCAAGACAAATGTTTTTCTTTCAGTGGTTTTCAGTCGGACAGCTTTAGAATCCCTTCTACTCCATCTCTCACGAGCTCAAGAAGCTTAAAATGAAATTTACTCTCGCGAACGTCCATTCAACAGGGCCAAAGCAGCTTTAAATGAAAAAAAAAAAAAATGCCCTTGGGATTTCTTCAAGGTCAACAAAGCTTACATGGAAGAAAATCACAGACAGACTAAATGCATAACTAATGCAAGTGTTTACAATTGTCACATGTCACACATGTATGTCATATTCATCAACATTGCTCTCATTTATAAATGAACGGATACTACGAAGCACAATTAAGCGCATAAGAGCGGGTGTGCTTCGCGGAGCGACAACCGAGTCCCGCTGACAATTCAAAACAAGGTAGCTGCCAGGAAAAAAAAGAAACAGAAACAGAAGCACTCAGTATCGAACTAACCCTTCGCTGCCGCGAGGCAGCAAACTACCACAAATAACAAAGCTGCCGGGAAACTGGCTCACATCGCACTAAAGCTGAAAGCCGCGACTGTGGTAGCGGCCTGTTGGACCGTCTCTCCGCTCACAGAAAACCACCCATGCAAATCCTTCCTAGCTCGAAGTTTTCCTCTCTACTGACTGCGTCCTGCATGAGAGAGTGAACGAGTCCTTTATTTGCTCTTTATTCGCAGTCACTTGGTCGACAAGACAGAGCCGCAGAGCCAAACACGATCTATTTAACCAACGCGACGAGACTTCATACTTGTCATTATAATGCCAATGTCATTACCTTTGTCTTGTGTATGGTTCTGTGTATGGTTCAAATTGTGTTATTGGCAGCCTGATGTAACAATGGCTCATCTTTTTTTTCCCTCCCAAATCTTCAGCCGCTCGTATTAGAATTGGATTTGTTGTGGACGAATAGAAGCATTTAGCTGCTCCACTGTTGTCTTTTCAGCATGATCTGTTTCTTTTTATTATTATCATCATTATTATTATTATTATTATTATTATTATTATTATTATTATTGTTATTGTTCCCCATGTGACACAGGCAACCAATAAGAGTGTCGAGGGTCACAGTGTGTAGACTTAGGAACGATATTCTGGGGTCGGGTAAAATGAGAAAAGGTCAAATGAATAATACAAAACTGCAACAAGCAAACGACTGCATTCGTTCGAGCATCCTGGACAGAATCTTCTTTACACAGAGAGTGCGTGACGGAAATAACATTGTGAACAAAGTCTTCTTACACGTTGATGAGACACGCCGCTGAATTTTGCCCTTCCTGTGAGAACTGATTCAT
>NW_027466056.1:415000-430000 GCF_046127955.1 Nelusetta ayraudi | reverse complement strand
GATATTGCAGGCGCTCTCGTAACCCCGCCGCCTTTCGCGACATACCGTCGATGGTCACACACCGTAACGTCGGGCGCAAACGTCAATCAGCCAGACGTTGAACTTCCAACAGAATACTCTCTTAAAGAGGCAGTGTGACGCCCCCTGGCTGCGGGTGAATGTCATTTGATGATGGCAGATGGGCAAGACGGCTGTTTTGACAGCGAAGGTTGCCGACCCCCGGTCCAGGTAGAAGCTATTTGGAGCAGAAGGTCACGATGTAATCCCTCTAAAAAAAAAAAATCACTCTACTTTACAGTTCGGGAGTGAAGTTGAAGAACTCGCGAGGGATTTAACTCAGGTGTTTGGGTAAGGGGGAACGTCTCAGAGGATCAAAACTAGCCCAGACACGAAGCAGCCGATCTGCAGCCACTCACTGGCTGACTCATCTTTTTTTTTTCTTTTTTTTTTTTTTTTTCCTCAACAAAGACGCTTTTGTTCACCAGCTTTCAGACCAAAAGCCAACCCGTCGTACACGTTACAAGAAGGAACAAAGCCGCGCCCCGTACCTTCCGCATGTGGATTGCAAACGGCTCGGTCCAGCCATCAAACAGCTTGAGGAAGAGCAGGCCCTCGTGCGCCGGTATTTCATCTGCGTCGTTGATCACAAACACGTCATCCGATTTGGCTCCCACCACCCTCGACATTCCGTTGTGTGTCAGAAAGGTGCGCAGGTAGTCGTCGGCAATCCAACCGTCCTGCTTTCCGCCGTCGGGGAAGTGGTCGAGGAACACATAGAGAATCTTGCGTCGCATGTAGTCGTACGTGCCGTTGAGGAGGAGCTGTAGGAAACTGCAGGAGCGGGGGGGGGGGGATGTCCTTTAGTTTACTCTTACACACTGATGCCAAGTCCCAAGTCTGTGCCTTTTGAATGCACTGTGAGATGGTGATTTTTTTTTCCCCATTATGAATGATCCCACGGGCATTACATAGAAGGGGGGAGGGGATGGTTTGAAACATTTGCAGGGTCCGTACACCCGTTTTCATGGTCAAATTCAAGGACTTTTCAAGGTCAGTTGTCAAGCTTTTCCAGTACCACACCCATTTGGAAATTGCATTGTGATAAATTCATGCACATGCAAAAATGGCCATTTCACTTTTTTCTTTAATTAAAGTTTTGCAACACAAGAGGGAATTTGTTTATTTATTTTTACTCACTCTCAAGTATCAGTAAGATGCTTAACTAACACGCACCCGCACACTCCTTTATCTCGTCTACCAGTTTGCTAACATTTTTGTTATTTAGGTTTCCTGCTTCAACATCAAAGTCCATCGACTCAAAAGAAGAAGAAAAAAAAAAAAGAAAAAGAAAAGTAAAGCAGGATGTTTGTGTTTAGTTTCACTTTGAACACAATCAACGATCGATCAATGAGCATCGTGTGCTGCGTGTCTACGCTACCCAGCTCCGCCTGCTTGTTAGCGTGCCACACATGTCAACTGGCAGCTGCCAACAGCGAATGCATGGCGCACATAATTATATCACCAATGGGAGTTTTCCCAGGTTTTTGAGCCATGATTTGTATTTCTTGCCGTCAAGCCACCGCTCATTAAAATGACCGCCTCCCGGCATGTCGCTTGTACGCTCTGTCCAATTGGGAGCGACGTCACACAGAAACAGACCAGCGTGTCACACACGCTAAGGCTCACCTAAAGTCCGCCAGAGTTTTTTTTTTAAAAAAGCGGTCTATTGAGTGAAATTTCCATTTGTTCTGAAATATGTGTGATTACAACATCAAGCATTTTCAAGCAGTAGAGTCAAAATTCAAGCATTTTTCAAACCTTGAAAATACAACATTAAAATTCAAGCATTTTCAAGGATTTCAAGCACCCGTGGGAGCCCTGCATTTGAAATATGTCAATCCCTTCTAATTGTTTTACTTGCGAAGGTCTTCATGAGGAGCAATAGTCAGTAAGATGCTGAAGTAGTCTCGTTTCACTTTGGTGTTACTGCATCATGAGAGTTCAATTTAAAAAAGAAAAAAAAAAAAGAAAAACGACGTACACAAAGCGAGCGATTCAATGAGGGCGTCTTACCTCAGCGGTCGCTTCTCTCCATAGGCAGTGAAGTTGGATTCACAAATGAGGAACAGGTCAACGGCTTGGGAGAGCTCGCGAAAGCGTGCATGCAGCAAGTCAAACTCATGGTTGATGTTAATGGCGTTGATGACTCGTCTCGGGGTCTCCCGGGGCGTCAGCCGCTCCTTGGTGGGTAGATTGGAGTGGTAGACCATGGTCGGGACCCCGCAGTAGGGTCCGTGCCACCCGGGCCGGCAAACACACTTGACCAGCCGCTTCCCGTTGCCCCTGCTCCTCGTCTTGGCTTTTGCAGCTATGGAGGACTCCGGCGGGACCTCCAGAGGTTTCCGTTGGCCGGCGGGAACCGCTTCAGCGCCGTCCCAACCTCTGTTGGCTAAAGAACCCCTCGACTTTCCCGAAAACTCCTTCTGACTTGCCACCTCGGTGCCTTGTCTGAAACAGAGGGCTCCGGCTTTGGTTCGAACAAAAAATGGCGTTTTGTCATCTTGGAGATGGTATAAACGAGTGTGCATGTCTCCCATCATTGCTAAAGGGTCTGATAATTTATCGTCATGCGTCTCAAAGTCCTCATGTTCCAGTGCTTTGACCCCAAAGTTGACAGGTCCAGCAGCTTGAGCAGGGTTGCTTGGGTTTTGAGGCTTAAAGGGACCTTCAGCTCTGGCCTACAGATAAAAGAGAGAAAATGTTTAAGACTTCACCAGTATAATTTACTGTGGCTGAAAATATGACACGCGTGGATGGAAAACTGTGGCCATGACAGTTTTTTTCTTCAAAAAAGAAACCAGAAAATGAAACCCAATGTATTATTTAGCCTTAACATCCAAAGGCGTCTCTCTCAGCGCTTTGTACAGTCAGCAGAAAGCCAAGTGAAGCCTCCGGAGCAAGCAAGGTGCCACAGTGGCAAGGAAAAACTTCCCTGTAGGAAGAAACCTACAGCAGATCCAAACTCCACAGGGCGCTCATCTGCACTGACCGATAGGGGTCAAAAAAATAAAAAAAATGTAGAGACAAAGAGAGAGAGAGGGAGAGAGAGAGTGAGAAACTATTTGAGTCTGCACTCCAAAGTGAGAGATAATGTGTATGAAATGTTTGTGAGTCAAAACACAGCTGTGGTTATCATGGCCTGATCTGATCTGATCACATACTACCCACGCTCCCAGAGCAGGTATGAAACAACAGTGTTTGCTCAGAGTGCTAAACAGGCCAGACTGAGTTTCCCATGGTTCCCTATCAGCAAAGTGAATTAGCTACATGAATCTTCTTGCCCGGGTTGTACAAGAACCTCTAACTGTACTTTGGTCGTCTCATGAGCATTCTGTTGAACCTGGCTGGGGGAGGGGTGACGTTTAAAACATCACTTTCAAGTGGTTTATCATGACTTTCTGCATGCACACGCTGACGTTGCATACAAAATATCGATGGAACTTTCCACAAGCACTAACACAACAACAAGTGTTTCTTTATCAATTTGGGCAAAAACGTTTTGACAGTCACCTCCAGTCAGTTAGGACCCTGGAGCCATATGTGACTGGCTGTGCACTGCTTCTAGACCCTGAGAGCAACAGACAAGTCGGTTACCTCCTCTGTTGAATCAACAGACGAGGTAACTGCTTTGCTTCATAGGATCGAAGTACTTGCGCTTGCCTGACCAGAACTTTCAGTTTGTGCCATTCTACATTTCCTTCCAATTTACCCAACGTCTCAGACCTGAGAGTGTAGAGAGGTACTGAAGCAAGACATGAGCATCTGGTGGGCAGTATCCTCTGGTGCTGGCGTGTCTTGCATAGCTCGGATCTTCTCAGGATCAGGCTTAAGTTATTACTGAGCACACATTACCCAATTTCACTGATTTCCAGTCATCACTCCACCTTCCACCGCTTCCAGAGTCAGGCCTTGAGGGGGGGGGGGGTGGCGGCGACAGTTTCAGTAGAGGGTTCCAAGGCCAGCCAAGAGATATAGTCCCTTCAGCGAGCCCTGGGTCTTCCTCGACGTCTCCCTCTGGTGGGACCTGCCCGGAACACCTCCCCAGAGAGGCAACGAGGCATCCGAAACAGATGCCCAAGCCACCTCAGCCGGCTCCTCTCGGGATGGAGGAGCAGCCGTAGGCCAGAAGAACAAGATCTCGGATACAAGTGGCTGAAATGAGTTTCCGCCATAGAGTGGCTGGGCAAACCCTTATGGACCGAGTGAGGAGCTCAGTCCCCCCCCTCACTTACTTTAGTCTTTATATTTCTAGATATTTTATAATCTAAATATTTCTGGTCGTCCAGCCTTCGGGCCACATTCATCCCGCCAGGAGCCACCTTCTTCTGTTTTGGTAACCCCAATCACAGCAACGTTTATATTGCACCATGCCCTCGTGGCCACAGCACATATAGAGGGGTACACTAAGAATGTGTCTTGTCTGTGTATCGCAACCCCCCCCCCAGCAATACACAGACAGCCTGTTACTGGGTCGCTCACGGTTCACTGCTTCCAATGCAATCTTTAACTTTAACTTTCATTTTTTGGAGTGCATGTAAACTTCTTGAGAGCATCACCTGCTCTGCATCATTCCTAGTTGCTTTCGTTCCTGATCGAGCGCAACGCTACGTTGATGATTGATCTCCTGCGCAACAACATCAAATGGCTGAGCAAAGGCAAGGCCCTTGAGCATTTTGGGGCCATTGGGAATGAACTACGAGTGTTTCTGTCAGAGCAAGTTAACGCAAGAGCTAAACAGTTCCTGGATTTCCTGCAAAATCCAGAGATATACATATACATATATATATATACACACACACATATACACATATGCCAGAAATTATTGTGATAAAACGTTTAGTCCATATCGCCCATCCCTAGCCGTGAGTTTCTAATGTTTATATTTGTGAGCGCACTTCTTTAACATCTGGGTGGGGTGTAGCCACAACCGTCACACTGCAGTGAGGTTGCGTCTCGTCATTTGCTGTTTTATTTTGACACCTTTACCAACCTTCCTCTCGTTTCAGATCACTTCCCGCTCCTCATGTGCCACCTGCGCGTCTGACCCAATTACCCATTGTCTCCACCTGTGCCTCATCACCTCATGTGGTTAAATAGTGTGTGTCTCCCTTGTCTTGTGCCAGAGTGTCTTGTGTCGTCACGTCTAGCGCCCTGCCACAGCCCAAGAAAAACTCACAATAAGCCGGTTCATCCTCGAAGACGAGTGATTTTTTTTTTGTTCTTGGTCAAAGTTTAGTTAATTGTTTCTGGGATTCTGTTATTTAGCCCCTCTTAGAGAGTGATTTTTCGTTTCTACTTTATTAGCCCCTTTTACATTCCTCCCAGTGAGCGCTTTTGGTTTCGATCTGTTTTAGTCTAGGTTTATCCTTTAGTTATATGTAGCTTGCCCCGTTTTCCTCCTTTGGAGTGATTCTTAGTTTATCCCTAGTTTTTCCCCATCCTCGGCCCTTTATCCCTCGAGCAACTTATATCTTGCCCTTTTTGTTTCATAGATTAGTTACTTTAGGAGTTTCACAGCCTGGTTATTTTGATCACTTGGTCTAGAGGTGTATCGCGTGTTGGGTACAATAAAAATCTTTGCCTCCCACTACCCTCTGAGTCTGAGTCCTGCCTTGAGTCCCAGCCTGACAACAACGCTATTTAATGACATTCACCTGTGCGCCTCGGATGGCTTGGCGTGGGGTGGTGTGGTGGGGTGAGTGTCGGAGGTTGTTGTAATAAAGAATAAAGTAAATTAAAAAAAAAGAACCTCGAAGCAAGACTGGATTTATTTTTGCATGCGCGTCAACAATTAATCCTTTGTTTAGCCCACTGCGGCTTATTTATTTATCGATCGCCAGTTGGCCGCAATAGGTGCTTTTATTTTGTAAAAGTGTGTTGCTGGCTTCTGCGGAACCAGAAAAGAAAAGACTTTGTTCATATGGTAGAACATTAAAATAAAAGTGCACTATACACTTCTTTTAAATTCATTATTGGATTTTGCGTATACATTGCGATTAATCGTGATTAATCAGGAATATATATATATATAAAATATACACACGTGTGTGTGTGTGTACATATATAAATATATAGTTATATGTATGTATATATGTATGTATACATATATAAAATATACACACGTGTGTGTGTGTCTGTACATATATATGTGTGTGTGTGTGTGTGTATGTACATATATATATATAATGTATGACTGGGAGTTTATTTCTGGGTGAAATGTTGATAGAAAAAAATTAGAAAACAAAAATTATTGTATACAAATATACATTTATGGAATGAAAATATAAAGTTCTCATGAGGGCGCTTGGACAGAGAAAATAGGTCGCTGGTGTGTCTCAAGCAGTTATTTCTGTCTCAACAGTGGACATGAAATCTATTTCTGGGATCTCATACTGAGACCTGCAACACATGACTCAATCTCACCGATTCAGCGCTCAGGCCTCTGACTTATTAAAGGCAGATCTCATGCCATCACAGACTCATACTTTCTATATGGACAGGAACTAGGAGTACTCCAGAATATGCAGAAGGCAGTCTAATTATTTTTTAAATAAATGTAGGTATCATTTTACAACAAGTTATAAAAAAATATGTGTGCACTTCCTTTCAGCACAAGCAGTCAAAGCAGATGAGCGTCCCCTGGAGTTTGGATCTGCTCTAGGTTCTACAGAGCCTCAGTACAAAAGAAAGCCACAGACCTAATAAACCGAGCATATACATAAAGGTCTTGCCTTGAAAGGCAAAGAGTGGCTCTGACTTAAGAGCCCGCAGAAGGCACAATAACATCAAATAACCCTGAAATATTTATAGGTGATGGGTATTGCTAGTGTCTAATATTGCAATATTTTAAGATGGATAGATAGATAGATAGATAGATGTACTTTATTGACATCTATGGAAATTGGAAAACTATATATTCTATTATTTAATGTATCTCACCTCATTTGGTGTATCCCCTCGCTGGTTCTCCTTGGGTTTTTCCCAGGGATGGGGGGCTTCCAGCTCCTCTATCTCTAACCGTGCACTCCCAGCATTGCCCACATCATCCATGATGACATCTCTGTTCCCCAAACGCATTCCATTCTCTCCACCATCTCCAACGGAACCTCCCATGGCTCTAGCTTTGCTATCTGGCTCATGGACAACAGGTTGGGGAGGGGCTTCCTCTGGGGAGACTGGGATGAGCGGGGTGGAGGACGCCAAGCGGTTTTCCCTCCAGAAAAACCCAGTGACCATGATGAAGGACTTTATGTTGGGGTAGGGAGCGGAGAGCTCTCGTAGGAGGGAGACGTAGTGGAGGGCCTTGTAGTAGTGGAGGAAGGATATGACACACAGGCCCACTGTGCACAGCAAGAATACCCTGTGTCGTCGCATTTTCATCCTAGAGAGAGAGAGAGAGAGAGAGAGAGAGAGAGAGAGAGAGAGAGAGAACATTGTGAAGAAAGTCAGATTATGATTCATTTCCCTTAATCTGTGTGTTTTGTGTGTGAGTGTGTTAAGCCCCAATTCCACTGGCCAAAAAACGTGGTGTTGTCCCGCAACTAATCGGCATTTGGTGGCGGTGGAATCTGCTCACCGAGCCGACAAAACGGGTAAAAAAAAAAAAAAAAAAACCCGGCAAGCGACCCGGGTCAAAATCGGCTCCGATCGGCTCCGCACCAATCGGCTTGCGATGGAATCGGGAAACCCGGGACAACACCACCTTTTTTTTTTTTTTTTTTTTCTTTTAACCTGCCGCAAGGGGTGACGTTGAGCGTAACGTGCGCTAAATCATAATATCGCGCCGGACGCGGCGTATATCAAGCACCGATGCAAAGGTTTTCCATCACGTTCCATCAGCGCTGGATGATTGTTCATTGTCCTCTGGCTGTTTCGCCCGCTGCTCGCGCACGAAATGGACCAGACGCGGAGGTGCGCGCCGCTTCAAGTCTGGCGTGAACGACGCCATCGTTCCACTACTAGCCAAAAGCGACCAACAACTAAGAACACTGGCCACCGCCGGACTCTGGAATTCTGTAGCGCTCGCGATCTCAGCGCGATGATGTCAGCAGACACGCAGCGGTGAAAGCGGAGGGGGTGCAGCTTGCCGGCGGGGGGGGGGGGTTGGTTTGGTGCGTGGAGAAGGAACTCAATGCCGATTGCTTCCGCGACGTCCCGCGTCCAAAAACATGGCGTCATCCCGCTAGTTTTAGTGGAACAGAGGCTAATGTGTCCGAGCGGATTGTATCTTTGAAAATGTTTTAAAATGTATCAGCATTTGCCTTTGATAAAGAGAATGGGGAGTCAGCTATTCATAATACCTCAGTAATCATGAGTTAATGTAGTTTACCATTTCTGCAAACGAGCTCAAATTGCACCTTTTGAGTTGAAGATACAAGCTCAGCCAGAGTATTTGCAACGTAGGTGAGGATCAGACGCACACCTGGGTTTTGATCCCATGTCTCTACGACGTTCCTACTGGCTGCCATACCGGCCATTCTATTTAGGGACCTGTTTTTTTGCCTGTAGGTAGCACTATGGAGCATCTAGAGTTTTCATTTTGGAATTATTATATTTTTCCCACAGGTCCTGACCTGCTTGCCGGATTGGTGAGAATTGGAACATGTTAAAGGGCTCATTATTTTTTATTTATCTTACGCAAGCTAAATAATAGTCATGAACATTGGACAAACAATAGGTCTTCTGCCCTTGCCAAAGTCGAGGCTCAAAGCCATTCTCGAGCACCGCCTTTCATTGTGCTCAGCCCAAATAATAATAATAATAATAATAATAATAATAATAATAATAATAATAATAATAATGATGATGATGATGATAATTTTGCAGGAAGTACAGGATGGTTTGAAAAAACAAAGGAAATACCAGAGTGTCTGTAAAAGCTCAGCCTGACCTTGTTTGATCAGTCCAATTTGGTTCAGTCAGTTTTTGCTTGTGAGTGTTTACTTAGCCAAGATGGTATAACAATGTAACAATGCCAAACTGTGAACAAGTGGGATTAGTGCAGTTAGTTGGTAAGACCGCAAGGCCAGCCACTGAATGACTTAAGCGAAAATCGAGAGCAGTTGTGTGATTGTTTGCGTGATGGCGCTATTTATTTATTTGTCTGTTACAACTTATTTATAGCACTCAAGCAGGGACATTATCTGGTACCTATGTCATGTGTCCGTCCCTGATGCTCTCCCATTTCCTTATTGGTGTAGCAGAAACAAGTCGACAGCAACACGACTATGCTCTTGTTCAGTCATTGTTCAAGATCCCGCGTGGGTTCATAGTTTATCCATGAGCTGGACATCTACTTTGATTACGCAAATTCACAAGAATTCAAGAACACGCTCAAGTTGGAAGAATACGATTTACTATCACTAAAAAATATGACACATCATTTCTTCTACATGAGTTAGGGTGAGATTTGAGTTCTGCGTTCTAAGACAATGCACCAACTTCATACTGTTAATATTAAATAATATAACAACAACAAATAACTGCCTGTTGATTTGTAAAAAAAAAATAAAAATAAAGTTGAAGGCAAAATGACCACCAATTTGAGAATCTCTAACAATCTAACAACAATTAAAATGAATACACACATCAAATCAATCACTCAGGAAATTCACTTACAAACAGCAAAAATGACGAGGACATGAGCGTCTTTTCTGTAGATTCATGACAGCCCAGAAACCAAAGCTCAACTGTCGAAACGATTCCAATGTTGTCAGGCCTCCGCTACGACTGGACTTTTGTCCCCTCTCATAAAACACAAAGATTATTCACAGGGCGGAGTCTGTCTGCAAGTCAAATAGTGTAGTTAAAATAGTGTTTGAGTTCATCCATCTCTGACTCCTTATGAATGTGCATTCCTCTTACATGTGGCTTTCCTCCCTGACAAAACAAGCACAGTGTCTTTCATTTCTGACACCATGATTTGTTTGACAAAACACACAAAGACGGAGGAGGAACACAAAGGAGAAGGGGTGTTATTGAGTCGACCAGACAGACCGGTAAAAAGCCGGCTACCGTACCTGTCAAATCAAGCACTTTCAGTCATCCAACCACCAGGGGGCGAACGCAAGGTTAAGACTTCATTAAGCTGCCGAAATAGCAAGCGAGCAAATCCTGCAGCAGCGGCAGGAAGTGCCGCAGCATAAGCGGCAGCCTCAAATGATTCAAGAGAGAGAGAGAGAGTGAGATGCGATGTCGGGAGCAGACAGTACAGCAGCATCTGGAGGTGAGGACCTAGTGCAGACATGGGCAAACCACGGCCCGCGGGCCACATCCGGCCCGCTGCGTGTCTCTGTCCGGCCCGCGTGAAGCCAGTCATAAACCCACCCCCCGCCCCAACGTAACTTTGCCGAGTTAGCATAGCGTGATAGCGATAACGTGCTGCCCCCCCTCCCCGTCAACGAAAAGAAATGCCGGGACGTTAGCGCAATTTCCAACCAGCCACTGAATGACTTAAGCGAAAATCGAGAGCAGTTGTGTGATTGTTTGCGTGATGGCGCTATTTATTTATTTGTCTGTTACAACTTATTTATAGCACTCAAGCAGGGACGTTATCTGGTACCTATGTCATGTGTCCGTCCCTGATGCTCTCCCATTTCCTTATTGGTGTAGCACAAACAAGTCGACAGCAACACGACTATGCTCTTGTTCAGTCATTGTTCAAGACCCCGCGTGGGTTCATAGTTTATCCATGAGCTGGACATCTACTTTGATTATGCAAATTCACAAGAATTCAAGAACACGCTCAAGTTGGAAGAATACGATTTACTATCACTAAAAAATATGACACATCATTTCTTCTACATGAGTTAGGGTGAGATTTGAGTTCTGCGTTCTAGGACAATGCACCAACTTCATACTGTTAATATTAAATAATATAACAACAACAAATAACTGCCTGTTGATTTGTAAAAAAAAAAAAAAAAAGTTGAAGGCAAAATGACCACCAATTTGAGAATCTCTAACAATCTAACAACAATTAAAATGAATACACACATCAAATCAATCACTCAGGAAATTCACTTACAAACAGCAAAAATGACAAGGACATGAGTGTCTTTCCTGTAGATTCATGACAGCCCAGAAACCAAAGCTCGACTGTCGAAACGATTCCAATGTTGTCAGGCCTCCGCTACGACTGGACTTTTGTCCCCTCTCATAAAACACAAAGATTATTCACAGGGCGGAGTCTGTCCGCAAGTCAAATAGTGTAGTTAAAATAGTGTTTGAGTTCATCCATCTCTGACTCCTTATGAATGTGCATTCCTCTTACATGTGGCTTTCCTCCCTGACAAAACAAGCACAGTGTCTTTCATTTCTGACACCATGATTTGTTTGACAAAACACACAAAGACGGAGGAGGAACACAAAGGAGAAGGGGTGTTATTGAGTCGACCAGACAGACCGGTAAAAAGCCGGCTACCGTACCTGTCAAATCAAGCACTTTCAGTCATCCAACCACCAGGGGGCGAACGCAAGGTTAAGACTTCATTAAGCTGCCGAAATAGCAAGCGAGCAAATCCTGCAGCAGCGGCAGGAAGAAAAAAGCAAGAGCAATTCCCAACCAGCATTAATCGTGATTAATAATCGTGATTTTAATATTGACTAAAATAATCGTGATTATCACTTTGGCCATAATCGTGCAGCCCTAGCCTGAAGGCAGCAGACTGAATATGCAATGGTTCGTGTGGAAGTGGTCTTTCATGATGGATTTTGCTCTGGAGAGGCACCGGAAGTTGGTAGCCTTGTTCAGGGAGGGTAGTGGGCAGCAAACCATACACTCTGCAGTCTTTACCACCCTCTGCAGCCGCTTCCTGTCCGCCACAGTGCAGCCGGCGTGCCACACTATGATGGCGTACACCAGCACGCTCTCAATTGTGGATCGGTGGAAGGTCACAAGCAGGTTCCTCTCTAGCTTGTTACAGGTGGCAGAGAGGAAGTCCAGGGCAGCCAGTGTCTACGAGGATGTCCGACATGGTGGTGTTAAATGCTTAGCTGTAGTCAATTAATAACATCTTTGCTGCCGACCCAGGGCCTTCCAGATGGCACAGGGCGGTGTGAAGGGCTGTAAAGCTGGCATTAAACAATCAACCAGAATCACATGGTAACAAATACACACAAGGGTTGCCAACAGTCCCATAAAATATGGGATTGTTCCGTATTAGGCTACTAAAAGACCTGTCCCGTATTGAACTGATACGGGACAAACTTTTACATTGTGTCTGGTGTGGCTACAGTCATCTCCTCCAGTCCATCAGTTGTGACCCTGAGGCCTTCCCAGGTGAGCCAAGAGACATACCCCCAGCGTGTCATGGGTCTTCCTCTGGGCCTCCCTCCAGTGGGACATGCCCGAAACACCTCTATGGGGAGGCGTCCAGGAGGCATCCGGAACAGATGCCCGAGCCACCTCAGCAGGCTGCTCTTGATGTGGAGGAGCAGAAGCTCTACTCCAAGCTTCTCCCGGGGGACTGAGCTCCTCACCCTATCTGTAAGGGTGCACCCAGCTGGCCTACAGAGGAAACTCATTTTGGCCGCTTGTATCTGCAACCTTGTTCTTTCCATCATTACCCAAAGCTCATTACCATAGGTGAAGGTAGGAATGTAGACTGACCAATAAATCGAGAGCTTTGCCTTTCCGCTCACACTCCATCTTTCCCTCACTCGTGAACAAGACCCTGAGAGGCTAGACCTCCTCCAGCAAAGACTGGGACTTTCCACCGATCCAGAGGGCAAACCCCCTTTATTCGGCCGAGAACCATGACTTGGAGATGCTGATTCTTATCCCAGTCGCTTCACACTCGGTTTAAAAACCGCCCCAGCGCACTCGTACCGGGAGCGAATGGCCTTTAGCAGAGGGCCTTATACTCTTGGACACCCCCCCCCCCCCCACAAGAGGGGAAATGGTCTTCTCCAAATCTACACCTTCTCCAAATCTACAAAGCACATGTGGACCAGTTGAGCAAACTCCCATGATCCCTAGAGCACCCGAAGGAGAGTGCAGAGCTTGTCTGGTGTTCCGCGACCAGGACAGAGTCTGCATTGTTTCTCCTGAATCTGAGGGTTGACTATCGGTCGCATCGTCCTCTCCAGTACCCTGGAATAGACTCCCGCGAAGGCTGAGGAGTGTTATCCTCTATAGTTGGAGCACCATCTCCGGTCACCCTTATTAAAAACTGAGACCATCACACTGGTCTGCCATTCCAATCCCCTGTCCCGGACCGCCAAGCAATGTTACAGAGCTGTGTCAGCCATGACAGTTCCTGCACATTCAGAGACGTCAGAACGGATCTCATCCACTTCCGATGATCCAATCCTCCGATACAATGACAACCCCTGTTCTCCACACAACAGACAGAGGCGTTTAGGGGTAATCCTTAATTTAAAGCATTTTCCAAAAACTCTAAACCAAATAAATGTACATAAACATACATACATATACACATTATGGGGTGTCTGTGAACCACCTATAATTCACAACTGCACTGTGAGCCATGCATTTTTATATAGGCCTGTAACTAGAACCCCATTACTTAAGTAAACGACAACGCCAACAAATTAAAAGTCCTGCATTTAAAATTCGACCTCTCTGAAATATGCTGCTGGATAGTTTTAATACCTGTTTTGCCAGAAATTACAAATTAAAAACTGCTTCCTACACCCTTGTAAGGCATTGATCAATTAGTTGAACTGGACATGGCACAGTGATGTCCCTCCTGACCACACAGGCAGTTTAATTTGCTCAATTTTGAAATAGCTGTGGTGCCCATGCAAAAAAAGTTTTCACTAAGCCAGCGTCTCCATCGCCACGCTGGACATTCACAGTAGCGTCTGTTTACTCCTACTCATTAATGCAGCAAATTAACGTTGACGTGAACATTATCAGCAAACCCGACAGCTAACAGTAGCTAATGATAGTTGTGGTACAATAAAGCAGCCAAAATCTACATTATTAACAAGAGTTGCAAAAAGAGGGAGGGAGAGTAAACTAGTGCAAATTAAAATGAGGTGAAGAAGATTCGTGGATTTTTGGCTCCAATCTAACTTTCAGAGATTATTTCTGTCGCTGAAGAAAAAAAAATGTTGCTCTTATGTCAGAGTGTATACTACACAGATGAATAGGTTTGAGCCCTTGTGTTATAGGCCTATCACTGCGATCGTTTATTTTCCCTATAAAACACATTCAAAGAGTTGAGGGGAAAAGCAGTGAAAACGACTTTCACTGAGCGACTGCAGTGCCTCGAATCCATTAGAACTTCCTTCACCAAAAAAAACAGCCCATCGCTCACACTACGCAAAAAATCCTCTCGTGAGTGTAACAAAACCAACAAGTCGTACGTACGGCCAGTCAGTTAGCTGCAAGCGCACAATTTGGAATTAACCAATAGTGATGTCATAAAACTGCCACAGAAACCTCACTGATGCCACTCTCAGGCTGAACACTCATCCCAAAGCTGTAAAAAAAAATAATAATTAGAGCCTTTGTGATGAATTTGTGTTGACAGAATTTATGTTTCAGTTTTTATTTACTATGAGCACTTTAAAAATAAATAAATGTACGTGTACCTTTAATATGAAGACTTATTTAGACTTCTATTTAAGTTCTACCTCTACTCGACATGTTGACTTGTAACTACTAAACAAACCACTGGTTGGTGAAAACAGTCTCAGACAAGTCTGTTCCGCCGTCTGACTCAACCCTCAGTCTAGTATGTTTGTTTGGGCATGGTCAAATATTTGAAGTCGCATTCAGACAAGCACAGACAGAATAAAAACGTAGTTGGATGAGAGCCTTGTTGTTTGCTTGCTGCTTGAAACTTTTACTGTTTGATTCTTCTCCGCTCTTGCTTCACCTATGCTCTTGCTCACTCATGCTGGTTGGAAAGACACCAGTTACTGTGCTTCAACTTGTCTTTAAAAGTTGCAATGGAAAATTAGGGCCAA